>NC_056749.1:584638971-584878971 GCF_019279795.1 Protopterus annectens
CTACCACCAGACATCACCTTCTGCGAGCCAGAGACTGCACCATCGACACTTGCTCCAGGCTAGGTATCACAATAAATTTTGAAAAGTCTGCATTGTTACCCTGTCAATCTATCACCTTTATAGGCGCAAATTTAAATACCAAAGACATGTTAGCGAGCCTCCCACCAGACAGGGTGTTAGTGATTTGTCAGCATGTCAAGGTTTTATTAGCATGCAAAAGGATTCAAGCCAGGTTTGTCCTTCAAACGCTAGGTCTCATGGCAGCAGCGATCGTACTTGTCCCTCTAGCTCATTTTCACATGAGGATTCTCCAGTGGCTTCTTTTCACCCAATGGTCCTTTCTGCAACTTCCCATGTCTTACATGATTATGATCACTCAGGCATGCAAGAAGCATCTTGCGTGGTGGATGGTCTCCACATCAGTGCTCCACGGCAGACCATTTGTTCTCCCCCCTCCAGTGGCTACAGTGACCACGGACGCCTCCCTGATCGGGTGGGGGGGCATTATCAGGGCAGAACAGTCCAAGGCACCTGGCAACCTCACGAGTATCATCTGCACATAAATGTCTTGGAGATGAGGACCGTGCTCTTAGCGTTGCAGGCTCTTCAGGACTCTCTTCCTACCGGGACCATTGCAGTTCAAATGGACAATATGTCCATAGTGTGGTACATCAACAAACAGGGCAGAACCAGGTCCTACCCCCTATGTCGAGAAGCGCTCAGACTCTGGCAGTGGGCGATCTCTTCCCAACGGTTTCTGATTGCAACGCACATCCCTGGGAGGTCCAATGTCATAGCAGACAGACTGAGCAGAGCAATTCTCATGCCTCACGACTGGTCTCTGAACCAGGTAATTGCGGACCAAATCTTCCGCAGATGGGGCCAACCTTGCTGCAACCTTTTTGCAACTCCCTTCAACAGCAAGTGCAGGAATTTCTTCTGTCTCCTTCCACTTCCCAGGCATTTCCCCCAGAGATGCTCTAGTCCATGATTGGCCCCAGGGACTTCTTTATGCATTCCCTCCTTTCCCCCTCATACCGAAGCTAATTCAGAAGGCTACTGTTTAGGGTTGCAAAATGATCCTCATTGCTCCTTACTGGCCTCGACAAATATGGTTTCTGTTCCTGCATCGCTATCTTCTCGAACAGCCTTGGACTCTGGACCTAGTTCCAGACCTCCTGATTCATCAATTGGGTGGGCTGCACCAATCCCTGCACTCTCTCCAGCTCACAGCGTGGTTGCTCCACTTCCAACCTTAGCCAGGCTCCCAGATATCTCCCCCTCTGTGCTTGAAATCCTTTTGTCATCACACAAGTCTACGACCAGAAAAACTTACGCTAGTAAGTGGAAACGTTTTTCTTCCTGGGCAGAGGCAAAAAGTATTGACCCCTTTTCAGCCCCCGTACACTCCATTTTGGAATTTCTCGCGGAGCTCTTCCATGCTGGGTCCGCTTCCGCTACAATTAGAGTTCAGTTAGCGGCAATTTCACATTTTCACATTGGCCTTTCTGAAAACAATATCATGTCCCATAAGCTCTGTAAAACCTTTCTCAAAGGAAACACTCTGCTCAGGCCCCATTGAGAGATCCTCCACCACCGTGGGATCTAAATTTGATTTTAGCTTCGCTAATTTTGCCCCCTTTCAAACCTGCAGCTTCTTGTTCACTGAAGTCCTTATCTTGGAAAATCCTTTTTCTGGTAGCTATTACTTCAGCCAGAAGAGTTTCGGAATTACAGGCTCTTTCTATCCATCCCCCATACCTCGTTTTCCACAATGACAGGGTTGCTCTGAGGACTAATCCTTCCTTCCTTCCTAAGGTCTCTTCAGAGAGTAACTTGAATCAGTCCATAGACCTTCCTGTGTTTTTCCCTAACCACTGCAACAGGGCGGAGTATAAGTTGCATCAGTTAGATGTTCACAGGCAACTACGCTTTTATTTACATAGAACCAAAGACATTAGAAAATCAGATCAACTGTTCCTGTCTTATGCAGTAGGTAAACAGGGGCTTCCGGTCTTCAAGGTGACCTTATCCAGGTGGTTGTCTTCTATCATCACATTCATATACCAACTCAGGAATAAAGAATTACCGGTCAACCCAAAAGGTCACTCCACCAGAGCTTTAGCGGTGGCTTTTCAAGCTAGGTTGCCCATGGAATCTATTTGTGCTGCGGCTACATGGGCCAACCCACATACTTTCATTTTGCATTACAAGTTGGATTTGGTTTCCAGGAGCAGAGCTGATTTTGGTTCCACTGTTCTGAAGAGTCTTTTCTGATGAGCCACCCAGGATTTTAGGTGCTAGGGACGCTGTCCCAACCAGCAAGAATGAAGGCGAGATAGACAACTTAACATAAAGAAGTTATGTACCTACCATAACGTTCCATGTTAGTTGTCGTCTTCTCGCCTTCTTTCTTGCATCCCACCCTCCATCCCCCTATCCTAGTGGACTGAGAAGAGTTCCTCTTGTTTTTGCACTGGCTGAGTCTTCTCTGGCTATTTCCTTCTTCTTAGTAGTCTCCCCAGTAGGAATTATGCATTCTAGGATAGCATTCTTTTATTATTATGTCTGCAGTTAGACTTACCAAACGAGATCTGGGTATCTAGTGCCAGGCATCATGGGATATAGGGGGGCCTCGAGCCAGTAAGCAGCTCTCGAGCTTTTGAAGATGGCTGAGTCGGAGCCGAAGATTGGCTCCGAACCCAACCAGCAAGAATGAAGGCGAGATAGACAACTTAACATAAAGAAGTTATGTACCTACCATAACGTTCCATGTTCGCCTTCTTTCTTGCATCCCACCCTCCATCCCCCTATCCTAGTGGACTGAGAAGAGTTCCTCTTGTTTTTGCACTGGCTGAGTCTTCTCTGGCTATTTCCTTCTTCTTAGTAGTCTCCCCAGTAGGAATTATGCATTCTAGGATAGCATTCTTTTATTATTATGTCTGCAGTTAGACTTACCAAACGAGATCTGGGTATCTAGTGCCAGGCATCATGGGATATAGGGGGGCCTCGAGCCAGTAAGCAGCTCTCGAGCTTTTGAAGATGGCTGAGTCGGAGCCGAAGATTGGCTCCGAACCCAACCAGCAAGAAAGAAGGCGAGAAGAAGACAACTAACATGAAATGTTATGGTAGGTACATAACTTCTTTTTCCACACCCTTGATGGTCACAGGCAATTATAATTCTACTTATACCACATGAAGGGCTTTAGAAAGGAATACTGTGGTAAGGTCATGGACAAAATGCCTATAGCACACAATGCTGCAGTAGCAGTAGTCACTGAGCAAGAAACATGAGTTTTGCTTTCCTAGAAATGCTGAAAGGTCCAGTGCTTTTCTCAACTCTAAAAAAGCCATATGCCCAAACATTGCTTTGGCACTATACAGCTCAACTGACTTTCTCAGAGAACCCCCCCCCCCCCAAAAAAAAAAATCAAAGAACGATAGTGCTTCAGTTCAGCACTTATCTTCAGTGCTACTCACGATCATGCCCAAAAAAAATTAGTATCAGTGAAGGAGGTCCTGACAGGTGCTATGAAGACTCACACTACAGCCCTGCAGCTGATAAGGAAGAATGTAAATGAATAAATAATTAAATCAAGAAGATGTTGTACAACACTGAAACACTTTTTGGGCATAGGGCTTTTTTTTGGAGTTGAGGGCAATGGACATTTTGGCTTCTATAGGCAAGCCATATTTGGCTTTCTTTCTCATCAGCTATTCATAGGTTCATAGGTTAGTACTAGGCTAACTGTCCTTGCGAGCCATTTTAAGCCTAGCCAATTATCCCTTGTGAGATTCAAACCCTGCACCTTGTGTTTGTAAGGCAAACACCTTAACCATTAGGCCACCCTCCTGCTGCAACAGCTGTGTGTTGCAGGTATTTCCCCCATGACCTTATAGAAAAGACAAGTAGTTCTTTGTTTCTTACTCCTCTTGCAAACTGGGTAAAAAAGTGTCTAATGCCATCTTGTCCAGCTGGCTGTCTGACTGTATACTTTCATATATCATACTAATGGCAGAACATTATCATCTAAACCTAAAACTCATTCTTCAAGATCCAGTGCAACTTCCACAACCTTTTTTTAGAAATTCTATAGTAGGTTATATTTTTGCTGCTGCTACGTGGTCTGCTATGCATACCTTCACAAGACATTACATGTTAGACATTGAGGTGGATATACAAGATAACCTAAGATATGGAAGTTATGCACTTACCATAAGTCTGAATGTTGGTTATCCAGAGTCTGTCTATCTTGACATGTTGCACTGGACATACTTTGTAGACCTAACCTGAAGCCTGTCCCCCACCTGAAGGTACATCTTTCTGTCTTCCACTCAGTTTCACTTGTGATTTAGGTTGCAAACTTGATCTGAGAGCTGCAGGGGAGGGCAGGTGTGTTATGGGAAAAGGGAAAAAGTTTAAGCTCTAGAGAACCTGAAAAGGCCGGTTGTATCTGCCAGATGGTGAATAAACTCTTCAGTCAAGATGGAAGGATTAGGGATAATCAAGATCCAGTATTATTATAAAGTGTGATGTTAAGTTGTCAATCTCGCCTTCATTCTTGCTGGATGGGTTCGGAGCCGATCCTCGGCTCCGACTCAGCACTTGCTTAGCTTGAGAACTCCTTTTACCAGCTCGAGGCAACCCTATATCCCATGATGCAAGGCGGGACTACCTCTGATCTCGTTTGCCGCTTTGCGAAGAGGTCTCCTTTTTTGCCAGCTGAGGTAAGTTTGAGTTTTTCAAACAGCTTAAGTCAGGGTTTATCTTCCCCTTTTCCTATTTTTAGTGTGTAGTGTCCATACAATCACCCTATTCCTTATAGTTAAAAATTTTTACTTTTTATAAAAAGTTTAAAAATTTTCAGTTAGGCCTAGGCCTCCCTTATTAATCCCTATCTGTGTGTCTGTGTTTGTGGGATTAATTGTGTGACTGTTTTGGGGTGTGTGTGTGAGTATTTTTGTTACTCTTTTTCTTAGACTATGTCTAAGGAGCTAAAGGTCTCGGGCTTCAAGAAGTGTGACTCGTGCTGTCAGAAAATGTCTCTGACAGACGGTCACACTTCTTGTGTTTACTGCCTGGGGCTTTTACACCTACAGAACTCCTGTGCTTTGTGTCACTCTTTTAGCCAGCGAGTCCTGCAGGAAAGGAGGAATAAATTAATCCTCCATGGCTTGCTAAAGCCGGAAGGTTCACCCACTAAACCTGGGTCCAGTAAGCCTTCCAAGCCATCTAAGGGTCAGGCTACAGCTTCCAAGCCTTCCCGGTGGCTCGACCGAGAGTCGAGTCGGACTCGGCCGTAGTCGATCTTTCTTCTTCTCAGGTAGGGTCGGTTCCGACACCCAATCTGCTGTTGCCTTGTCGGCTCCGGCTGGAGCCGACACATTATCCAGTATCAGAGCCGAGAAGCCTTCGGCTCCATCTGGAACCCATAGGACGTCGGCTCCGATGACTTCATCCAAGAAGAGATCTCGGTCCCCTTCTTTGGAATCTATCCACTCGGCTCCGGGGTCTCCTCTTTTGTCGGAGCGGAGTCATCGGAGCCGATCTTCGAGATCTTCCAGGCTGTCTGACCACGATTTAGAGAGGGTGGTAAGCAGGCTGTTAAAGTCGCAGGCACTGGCCCAAATGCTCCATAGCCCGTCTCAGCAGACTTCGGCTATTGCTTCACACCTTGAACTTCCTCCTCCGACTCCCCACCAGAGTTGGGCGAGCTTCAGGACAGCGACTGTGTCGGCCGGAACCGATACATCCTTTTCGGCTCCGTCGTCCTTGGCTCCGATCTCCTCCTTGAGACCTTCCTTGGAGGGATCCGGTCGTCGGGTTTCCCTTGTCGGCTCCGAGGGGGCTAGTGGCATCGGACCCTTGTCCGACCCCGCTCTCCCTCTCGGGGCTTCGGCTTTGGTAAGCTCGGCACCGACATCGCCTCGAGCCTTCCCTCTCAGTGGAGCCGGGAATTCCTATTTCCTCAGAACGGGAATATTCCGGTCTCCCGGGGAGAGGAGCCTTTGAGGTGATGAGGAGTGTCCTGTCACCTGATCCAGGTCAACGGTCCATCCCTCTAGCTCCTCCCTCTTGGTGCCTGTAGACGCCTCTTGCCAGCCTCTTGCTCTCAGGCCCAGGGATCCATCGCCCCAGGTTTCCCCATTGGGAATATCTTCCTCTTCCGAGGTTTCTCCTGACCCTGCAGGGGAACCCCCTCGGAAGAGCACGTGTAAGAGGAAACACACAGACTCCCTGAGTCTACTACATCTGATACCGACTTAGATGAGTCGGAGGGTTCCCCATGATCCCCTCTGAGGATGTCTCCTTTTCAGACATCCTTGAGCTCCTCAAACAGAGGGGAATTGGCCCTCCATTGACCCCTCCGAGGATGAGTCGGTATACCTGGAGGCTTTGGATCCCGACCCTCCACCTCCTGGGTGTCTCCGCCTTTCGACCCACTTATGCAGGTAGTGGCTTGGAAGGCGTGGGCAGCTCCAGATTCTGTGGAACCTGTCCCCAGGAGACCATCCAAATTTATTACGGCCCCCACAGACAAGCAGTTTCTTTCCAAGGGCGTCTCTGTGGATGCTATGGTGGTGGCGGCCACTAAGAAGGAACTTGGATCCTTCAGTACCTGTCCATCCTCCTAACAAAGATTCTAGGACCATGGACAGGTATGGAAAGCGGATGTTTTCTTCAGCGACCTTTGCTATGCGTTCGCTGAACTACCTTTGTCACTTCACTAGGCTTCAAAGAGATATTCTCAAGGAACTAGGTGAAGTGGTCCAGGATCCTTCTGCTGCTGGAGCTCAAGAAAAGATTGCCTCACAGCTAGCAATCCTGAATTCCTTAACCAACTCCTCCATGCGGCTCATATCCTATGCAGCCGATGGAGCGAGCAGGGCCGCAGGCACAGGAGTGGCTCTTAGACGTCAAGCCTGGATGCGGCTTTGTAATTTTGCGGACCCCTTTAAGGCGTCCTTCACCAATACCCCCTTTGATGGTTCGGCTTTGTTCGGACCTCAGGTGAAGGAAACCTTGACCAGGTGTGAGCAGGACGGTAAAACTTTCTGCCGTTGGAGTCCATTTTTCCACCCCTTCTAGATCCTATCCCAAGGGTCAGAAGGGAGGGAAGATGTGGTTCCGCAAATCCCAAGGAGCTGCACCGGACACACGTGGTCAGTTTACCCCCAGAGGCAGAGGGGGTAACAATAATAGACGCCGCCCTAGAGGCAGGGGGGGTCCTCAGAACCAGGGCAACAGGGAGTCTCTTCCTGAGAAGCCCTTTCAGCACCCCTGAGGTGTTGCCCGACTGTCCACCCTTGGAGGCAGTCGGGGGAAGGATTTCGCTGTACCCAGTAGCCTGGCATTCCCTTTCACAAGATATGTGGATACAGTCGATCATATCTGAGGGTTACAAAATCCCCTTGAAAGGTATCCCATACCTCAACAATCCCTTCCAGACATCTCACCCGGTCGAAGGGATTTGGCAGAACAGGAGGTTTCAAAGCTCCTAGAAAAGAGCCGTCCAGACTGTTCCAGCAGACCAAGTAGGGTCCCGCGTCTACTCGAGATTCTTTTTGGTCCCCAAAAGGACGGGAGATTGGAGACCAATATTAGACCTGAGCAGTCTAAACAGATTTGTCAAGAAGGCAAGATTCGGATGGTCACGCTTCAGTCCATTCTGCCCTTTCTGGGCAAGGACAACTGGATGTGCTCTATAGACCTTCAGGACGCGTACTATCACATAAAGATTCACAGGCGCTCCAGAAGGTTTCTCTGCTTTCGGCTAGGGACCAGTCATTACCAATTCAGAGCCCTGCCCTTTGGCCTCACTTCAGCCCCCAGAGTGTTTACCAAATGCATGGCAGTGGTCACAGCTCATCTGAGACGTCAAGGATTCCAGGTGTTTCCTTATTTAGACGACTGGCTCCTCTCCGCCACCACCAGGTGTCAGCTTCTTCAGACCAGAGACTACACTCTGCAGCTATGCAGGAGTTTGGGAATTTCAGTGAATTTCGAAAAATCTTCTCTGCGGCCTTGCCAATCTATCACCTTTATAGGCGCAGAATTAAACACCGTCAAAATGTTAGCCAGACTAACAGATCAAAGAATTCTGGACATCCAAAAATACGTTCGGATTTTATTGCAGAGCAGCAAAGTCAAAGCCAGATTGATACTAAAGGTTCTAGGTCTTATGGCTGCGGCCATTGTTCTTCTACCACTGGCTCGCTTCCACATGCGTCTTCTGCAGTGGATATTATTCACTCAGTGGTCGTTCCACAGTCTTCCGATGAGGCATGAAATCTTAGTCACACAATCGTGCAGGACTCATCTGAACTGGTGGATATCTTCCCCTCTTCTTCATCAGGGCTGACCTTTTGTTCCCCCTCCTCCGGTTGCCACAGTTACTACGGATGCCTCTCTGATCGGGTGGGGGGGGCATTATCAGGGCAGGATGGTCCACGGGACGTGGCAACCCATAGAATACCATCTGCACATAAATGTCCTGGAGATGAGAGCGGTGCTTTTAACGTTGCAAGCCCTCAACGACTTTCTTCCCTTGGGACTATTGCAGTACAAGCGGACAACATGTCCGTGGTCTGGTACATCAACAAGCAGGGCGGGACCAGGTCCTATCCGTTGTGTCGAGAAGCTCTCAGACATTGGCAATGGGCAATCTCCTCTCATCGGTTTCTGATAGCAACGCACATCCCGGCAGGTCCAACCTCTTGGCGGACAAGCTGAGCAGATCCATTCTCATGCCTCACGAGTGGTCTCTCAATCAATATGTAGTGGACCAGATTTTTCTGAAGTGGGGCACACCTTGTTGCGATCTTTTGCTACACCCCAAAACAACAAGTGCCCGATTTTTCACCCTCTTTCCCCTACCAGGCCAACCCCTGAGAGACTCTCTAACCCAGGATTGGCCCCGGGGACTTCTGTACGCTTTTCCTCCTTTTCCCTTGATTCCACAAGTCATTCAGAAAGCCACCGTTTTGAGGGCCAAGTTGATTCTCATTGCCCCTTACTGGCCTCAACAAATTTGGTTTCCGTCTCTACATCGTCACCTCCTGGTGCACCCCTGGCATCTGGACCCAGTTCCGGATATTTTGATCCACCAGTTGGGTCAACAGCACCGGGCCATTCATTCTCTCAACCTCACTGCTTGGTTGCTCCACTTCCTTCCCTAGCCAGGCTTCCTATGATCTCTGATCCGGTCAGAGATATCTTAGTGGCTTCTTTGAAGTCGTCCACCAGAACCGTTTATGCTAGCAAGTGGTGACGTTTTTCCATTTGGGCAAATTCCAGAAATATTGATCCCTTTACTGCTCCTGTGCATTCTGTTTTAGATTTCCTGGCTAAAGTTTTTCAGTCAGGATCTTCTTCATCTACAGTAAAAGTTCAACTGGCTGCTATTTCCAAGTATCATGTTGGCTTGCAAGATCATAACATTATGTCACATAGACTATGCAAGGCCTTTCTGAGAGGAGTGTTTCTCCTAAAGCCGCCAATAAAACATCCTCCTCCACAATGGGATCTAAATTTAATGTTAGCATCCTTAATGTTACCACCCTTTGAACCGTCTGCTTCATGTTCATTGAAATTATTGACCTGGAAAACTATATTTTTACTGGCTGTCACTTCAGCAAGAAGGGTTTCCGAGATTCAAGCTCTCTGCATCCGTTCCCCTTACTTGGTTTTTCACAAGGACAGGGTATCCTTAAGAACGAACCCATCCTTTCTCCCCAAAGTTGTTTCTCAAACTAATATTAATCAATCCATCGATCTACCAGTCTTTTTCCCAAATTATTCTGACAGAGCTGAACAAAAGCTTCATTTTTTGGATGTCCATCATCAGCTCAGGTACTATTTGCATAGAACGAAACAATTCAGGAAATCGGACCAATTATTTGTCTCCTATGCAGAAAACAGGAAAGGTCTCCCAGTGTCTAAAGTGACCTTATCCAGATGGTTGTCTTCCACCATTTCTTATGTGTATTCACTCAGAGGCAAGCAACTACCTTCTAAACCGAAAGCACACTCAACCAGGAGTCTATCCACTTCTGCAGCCTTTCAGGATAGACTACCCATTGATACCATTTGTGCAGCAGCTACTTGGGCCACTCCTCATACCTTTGTCTCTCATTACAAGTTAGATTTGGCCTCCAGAGACAGGGCCAGTTTTGGTTCCACAGTTCTCAAGAGTCTGTTCCATTGAGCCACCCGGGTTACAGGTGCTAGGGACGCGGTCCCATCCAGCAAGAATGAAGGCGAGATTGACAACTTAACATTTAGAAGTTATGTACCTACCATAACGTTCCATGTTAGTTGTCTTCTCGCCTTCTTTCTTGCGTCCCTCCCTCCTTCCCCCTGGCCTGGACAGATCATGAAGAGTTCCTCTTCTCAGGTTGTTTCCTCCTGAGCCTTCATTAGAGGACTCCTTTATTATGAACTTGGTTTTCCTAAGATATATTAGGTTAGTCCTTAGCAGGGTAGGTTAGCTACCAAACGAGATCTGAGGTAGTCCCGCCTTGCATCATGGGATATAGGGTTGCCTCGAGCTGGTAAAAGGAGTTCTCAAACTAAGCAAGTGCCGAGTCGGAGCCGAGGATCGGCTCCGAACCCATCCAGCAAGAAAGAAGGTGAGAGAAGACAACTAACATGGAACGTTATGGTAGGTACATAACTTCTAATTAACTTCTGTTTCCTTTGTAGTACTAAACATATCTTTTTTTTCTGCATTGTAGGGTAAAGTGCTCCGATTATTGGCAAATGTGTACTTAGAATGGGATGTCCAGCAGTATCAGGATAAAGCTCTTCAGGCTGTATGCTTAGCCAATGAAGTAAGTGTTCTTTTATTATGTACCTTGTTTCATCTGAACATAATACAGTTCCAACACTTCTTCCAAAAAAGTCATATTGCTGATGCACACTACTCTTTCCATCACTGTTCAGGAGGAATAACACAAAAGAGTTGCACCTCCCTCTTTTATAGATATGACCCACTACTGAGATGATAGCTATCAGTTATTTTTTCTCCTGTTTCTGAAAAAAATCATGAGAATTCTTTACATTCTATTTTTCTGATCTGAGTGTTGGGTCTTCAAGCCACTTTTCACATCCATACCAGCATAGTTAGTGCTCCACCCTCAAGTTCCTCAAACCTTTCCCTCCCATAATGCACGTCATCTCAGTCCAGTTTCCCTCGCATCTCATTTGCCACCATTGTGCTATAGTGTGATTTCCACCATGCAGCTAAGTGCTCTACTGCTTCTAAATACAAATATTTTTTTTATATCCCAAAGGTGGTGGTCACCTGGACTGAGCCTGAAGATGGTCCAGCTGGATTAGTGCACTACACCAGTTAACAAAGACTAACTAATATCCATCATTCATTTTCATCCCTATTTTCTACCCCTGCAGGCCACCACTAGTCTCTTTTTTAACTAGAGTACATGAACAACAGTAATATTTCAACTTTGATACTCTCTGCAGTCTTACATACTTTAGTAGAATAAACTTGACTTACAACACTTTCGATTCTTATAGGTTGTTACTAGGTTAACGACCCAAGAAACATATGAAGCCTAGCCAAACTTACCCAAATTTACCAAAATATTGCTGACATGTGTCGATACATTCGTTAGTTATGGTTCTGATACAGGCTTGTATGCTCAAGTATTCATTGTATGTCCCTGTCCGTTAGGGACATAGGTGCCAAACCAGGCATGAATTTGCAGTTTCCCACTCATTGGTCCAAATTACATTTGAATAGGGATAGGGATGAGCTTTGCTTCACAAGGATGGGAAGCCTGTTCAAGAGAAAGGGTAATCTTTGAAGCACATACCTGTCCCTCCAATATGAACCATTTATGTCACAGGTGAGGTTTAAGTTTTTAGATTGGGTATTTCTCATGTTGTTTGTTTTGCAGATGTGCAGCAGATCCATCAGTGTGGGATTAGAGGTTGCCTCATAGGCTAGGCATAGATCGCCACACTGCAGTCTGTAGGAGGCTGAGTACAGGGATAAAGTTTTGAGATGGTCTGTATAGGACTTGTTGTTTGCTCCCTCTATTCTTTTTGTGTAGAACCTCTGTGATCTCTCAAGATTAAAACAGCACAATCAAGGTTAAAACAGCACTGTCCAAGGCCAAGAATACAGCTTCTATGGGAATGTGACAGTATCCCTGGCTGTGTTCTACATGAACTACAGAGTGAACTGGCACCTCACCTGTGTGCTCTGTTCAATCACAGCCTCACCTCAGGCTTTGTCTCCACTGAATGGTGCACTGCTGCAGTCATTCCTCTCGACAAAGGAGGAGCGACTACAGACCCCAGGAACTATCACCCCATTTGCCTGATGAGTCTGATATGTAAATCTATGGAACGCATCATCATGGACCTAATAAACAAGGATATAGGGAATCTCCAAACTCTGGATCCTACACAGTTTGGTTTTGTGAAAGGTAGATCATGCCTGCTCAACTTGGTTGACTTCCTTGAGTCAGTCACCAGAGCTGTGGATGAAGGTAAGGTGGTTCATATAGCCTACCTTGATCTGGCCAAGGCCTTTGATATCATTCCCCACTCAGGAATCATAGAAAAACTTACTAAGCTAGGCATCAACCCTTGTATCGCTAGGTGGGTTGCAAACTGGCTCACAGATAGAACCTACAGTGTGAAAGTAGCTGACTCCAAGTCAGGCTGCCGACCTGTCACGAGTGGAGTCCCACAGGGTTCGGTACTGGGTCCTCTCCTGTTTGGTATCTACTTCTCTGAAGTCCAGGCCAACACGAAGGGACTCTGGCTGACAAAGTTCACAGGTGATTGCAAGTTGGGAACTATTATTAACTCCCCGAGTGATGCTGACATCCTACAGAAAGGCTTCAATGAGACCAACGACTGTTGTCAGAACCATGGCCTTAAGCTCAATGCCAAAAATTGTCATCTCATCCCCTTTGGGAAAAAAACATTTCACGTGAATTATCACATGGATGGTAGTCTACTGAACACAGAAGGCATTGTAAGAGATCTGGGAACACAGGTTGACAGCAACCTCTCTTTGGCCACTGTGGTCAGAAAGTCCTTCTTTGTGGCACATCTCATTACTAAGGGTTTTGCATCCAGGAAGAAAGAGGTCACTGTCTCCCTTTACTCTTCCCTCATTAGGCCAGTCATCGAGTACAACGCCCCATTTGGCATGTACCTCACTAGACATCTGCAGCAACTGTAGAGGCCGCAAAAGTACCCCAGAAAGAGGATCCTAGGCCTTAAACATTTGTCCTATATGGACCGACAAAAAACTCCAACTATTCACTGTCTTATATCGCCTATTTAGAGGCGATCTGTGCTTGACTTACAAAACCATGTCTGACCCAGCTCTGTTAGAAATGCTACATCAAAAGAAATCACAATCCCTCCATACCACATGCTCCAGAGACCTCAACCTCACTACCACAATCAACAGAACATGCTGGAGGGACAGGTTCATAACCCAGGGACTGCCCATGCTATGGAATAGACTTCCCATACATGTCAAGCAGAACACCTCACTGGCCCTATTCAAGAGAAATCTTGATGAGTGGATGGGAAATAGAAAATTCACCCCGGGGATCACTCCAGTGGCTCTACTCGACAGAGGCACTAGGAACTAAGGTTGGGTGGCACGATGCCAGGGTAATCCTATGGGCTAGGCTTGTAAAGGCTCCAGGGCCATTAGCCTAGTACACACTTATGAACCTATAAGATGTTGTAAGTGCCTGGTCAGGTACATGCCTGACTTCTGTCATGCCAAAGGGTGCATTATACTCGGTTGGTCTGAGCGAAGTACAGGGGAACAGTGGCCTCCTTGGACCTGGACACTATATCCTTACTTATAAGTCATGCAACATAGAATGTGTTTTTTCACCACAGTTGGCAAATGGTGGTCAAAGGAAAGGTTACTGTTAACATACATTCCCAGATCCCTGAGTACCGGATCAACTTTTAGGGGGTATGTTATCAATGTGGTAATTCCTAGGGGGGCCATCTTTCCAAAGGGTGCTATTATGCATTTTTTTTTTGCATTGAGTTTTAGTCCATGGGTCTGGCAATGGTTATTTGTCTGTGTCAGGCCCTGTTAAAAGATATTTGTGTTTTTAGGGTATTCAGTGACTACGCCTAGTTTGTAGTCTACAGACTTTGTCAGCCAGAGGCCCTTGACATTTGTTTTGACTTCAGAGAACTAGATGTCAAAAAGGAAAGGCTCTAGCACCAATCCTGTGGTCTCTTCTTAAGACTGAGCTCTTCATGAAGGTGGATTACCCTGTTCTAACATTGTGTGGCATACGGGTTTATTATCTACAGTGCCCAAATGAGGTGTTCTGTTGAATGTCCTGAGTAGGTCAAGGTAGGCAGTGTGCACTGTTTTGCCATGTCCATAGCTTTAGTAACCTTTTCAAAGAAGTCCACCAAGTTAAGTAGGCATGACCTACCTTTGGCAAAACTGAATTGGGTAGGATCCATTCAGTTTAGCTTTCCTGTCATTTATCAGATTCTTTCAGTGGCCTTGCATATGACATTAGTCAGACTTTTGGGTCTGTAATTTCCTGGGTCTGTGGAAGGCCCCATTTTGTGTACAGGGATAATTGTTGCAGTCCTCCTTTCATTAAGTACAAAGCCTGTTAGGATGCTATGGTTAAAAAGAGAGTTTAGTGGGCCTGACAGGTCATATTTCATTAAATTTAGGAGACATCCTGGGTTACTATAAGGTCCCATTGAAGAAGTGTTCTTGGCCTTATAGAGCACACTGAGGACTTGCTTCCCTAGTAATAGCTGGTGGAGAAATAGTGGAAAGTATTTCCCTGGGGGTAAAGGGGTAAAACCGGAACTAAATTTATCAGCCAGCAGATTTGCTATATCCTTTGGTTCCATATAGGTGGTTCCATTCACAATGTTCATTCCAATGCACATTGTTGATTGCTGTGTTTAAGGTTGTGGACATAATTGAAGAAGGCATTATGATTGTCCTTAGCTTGGGCTAGTCTTATCTCAAATCTGACTTTTAGTGAACTTGATTAGTGCCCTGAGCTGCTTATTCAGATTGGTGAGGGAGGTTTTACCCTGCTGGGCAATGTCCATCCTGTTTTTGGACATGGTTTTCTTTCTCTTGGTATACAACCTATTTATACTGGGATTACATATGGGTGGAATGTTTTTGCAGATTGTCCTTTGTTTATTTCTGGTAGTACAGCAGATATTTTCTTAATTGTATAGAGTTTCTGTGAACAATTCCACAAAGGCAGCTGTGATTCAGGGTTGGGTGGGTTGGAATTTTGCTAGACTGTTGCTTAGTAAGAGGTAGTTAGCCTAGGAATATCTTTAAATATTATGTGGTTAACTGGTGGCCTGGGTTTAATATTTATTTCTAAGGAGGCAACTTTGTGGTCTGACCTAACCAATGCCCATGTTTGTAAGGACCAGGTCTAGGATACTTGCTTCCCTGGCAGGTGTACAGACTAGCTATTCAATGGTGTTTTTGTTAAAAAATCCAGGAATCTCTAGGTCTGCATGTTTGGGGTCATGTATGATTCCCAGTTAATGATGAGGTAGTTAAAGTTGCCCAGAAATATTGTGTTTAGTTGAATAAGGAGTGTCTGTAGTGCATTCAGGTATGTGGTATGGGCTTCTTAGGTCATGAAGTGGAACCTACAGCTTGCAAGGATGTGATTTGGGACTTGTAAACTGAACGTGGAGAAGCTCATGTATGTCATAACGTTTGACCAGCCTTGAGGCATGTTTGTGTTTGATGTAAACTGAGACTCTTTCACCTTTAGATCATGTTCATGTAGTAGCTGGTCTAAATATGTAGAATATTGTAGAGTGTCGCACTGCTGGGGTACCCTCTGCAGCTTTAAAGCAAGTCTCAGTAAATGCACAGATATCTATATTTCCCCAAGATGAGAAGAGCTTGCAGGGAGTGGAGTTTCTTTGTTAAATTCCTGGAATTGTGCAGTAACACCTTTAGATTATTATGAGCCAGTTTGTCTGTGTTGGAATGTTTATTAGATTGGCACTGCCTAAAAAGGCATTATGGGGATAGACAATAATTTAACCAATATTCAGAAACCTAGGGGGCAGCTGCAGCCGATCCCTAGCAAAGCAGCCTGGTCTGTTTACCATATTCTCCCAGCCAGGCAAATATTGTGCATCCTTGGAGTGACACCAAAAGCTAAGCCAACTATTGAAGTTGACTATCTTCTGTTGGTACTGGCATCATCCTTGGTGAAGGTAGAATGCTTTTCAGTGCTAGGCTCATACTGGCTAGGAATACATAATCTGAGATCTCTAACATGTCTCTCTTCATGTAGTCCAGGGAGCTATGTCTCAGGTCATTTACACCCACATGGACTATTATAACAGAGTCATACTGGTACTTGTGATGCAGTGATTTGAGTGCATACGTGATTTGGCAGATTCCTGTCCTTGACAGGCAGCTGACTGTCACTCTGTCCTTGCTCCGCCTAGTGAGTGTGACATCTGTGTGTGTCACTATAGAGTCTGCTTTGAGTGAAACATTTTTTGTGTGGCTGCTTGCTTATAGGTTTAGAGGTTGAGACACCTTATGATGACAGTGTATGTGTCTTGGTGCGTGTTATCTTAACAGAATGGTCTAAAGGTTGCTGAGGATAATTTTTTGTTTGCGATGTCTGTGAGACCTTTGAGGTTTTGAAAGATTACATTTAAGAGCTTCAGCATATGTGGGCTTATGTGTCTGCTGGTTCATTCTCTGTGTAGTGGGTGTTGTGGCTTTCACTGAAAACCTGTTTGCTGTTATTTGTATTGGTAAGTGTGAACTTTCTCCTGACATTGTGTAACTACCTCTCTCACATACATACATTACCATTTGCTTTATAAGTAAGTGGTTGTCAGTATCAGTTTGCTTTTGGATTAGGTAATTTCTAATAATTAATACTAACTTAAATTTGTCATACGTTAAGGTATATCTGTTTTATATTTCAATAATCTTTTCCTTATGCAATTGCAGTTCTTTCAATTATGTTATTTTGTCTTGGTTATTATGGATATAACTATAAAATGTTAAATATATTATCAGCACTATATTTTTTGCTCTATTTGCTTCCACTGTCTGTTGGTCAGTCAGCCTATTTGCTCTTCATCAACGGGGTGAAGATCGATCTGGAGGGGCCATCATTCAAACATCCATCAGAGCAGGGGTGATTTGAGATTTTCTGTTTAGTTTTCTGGCCCTAATGCATGTATCCAGTAAAGTGTAAGGGTAGAGCATACACTGGGTTGATAGCATAGACTTGCCCTTAATGCCTGCAAGAGGTGCTCCCTCTAAGCAGACCTGTTTCTATGGTGTTAGCACCATCAACTATGCTCCTGAGTGCATGCAAACTCCCTCAACACAAAGAAGGGTGAGTGGGCCATTTCCCTTCAGTCCTCCCCCTCCCTGCCTGACTCTTCTAAGGCTGGAGAACTTTATCAAACCTTTGTCACCAAGGTTGCAATTGGAAATCTGTCTACTGCTCCACAAAGCATAGCTATCATCAGTAGTTGATAAATGCAAATAATTTCTTTCAACAGGGGAAAACGTCATACATTTTCCTTTGTGGTAACATTAAACAATAATTTTTAAACCATCTTCTACATCACTCATATTGCATTTCTATAGAACCGTTAAATCTGAAGAAGAGTGAGGATGAAATAAGTAGTGGCAAGTGTGAGAGAGTTTTTGGCTCAGTAAAGCTTCCCTAATTTTTGATGAGTTTTTCTTATGTAGTTTTGCATATGGAGGTCAAATGTAAGATTATCATCCACTATCACCCCTATTAATTTGCTATGAGAAGTGACTTCAGTGGTTATATTATCAAGAGAGATGACTTTAAATTTTATTTTTACATGAGAGACAGATTTGGGGAAAAAGTATTAGTTTGGTCTTTTTTGGGTTGAGTATGAGTGGTGCTTTATGAAGCAATGTTTCAGTGGCTGTTAAAGCTTCCTGAGTAATTTTTTAGAGGTATACCATGTTGTCAGATGTACAAATGAGAGTGGAATCATCTGCATATTGTATTAGGGTGGCCTGTTGTATGAATGTATAGAGGGTGTTGGTGATAATGATAAAGAGGAGGGGACCAAGAGTAGAGCCTTGTGGTACAATGGTGGTGACTGGGAGGTAAGAAGGGAGCATGGCATGCCATTTTGCTGATTGATACCTATTAGACAGGTTGCTTTTGAACCACAGAAGGGTGGGCCGAGAGAGACCTAGTGAGGACATTCAAGTAGATGTTTGCTGTGACAAATTGTGATGAAGGCTTTATACAAGTCTAGAAATAAGGAAGAGTCTAGTTTGCTGTTAACTCTAGCTTTATTGACAGTATTTCTATAGGTTAGAAGGGCAGTGTTAGTACTTTGGGAAGGGTGGAAGCCATGTTGTGTAAGGGATAGAAGTTCTTCATGCAGGAGATAGTCTAGCAGTTGTTTTTGAATACATTTTTCAAGTATTTTGATGAGGGCGATAAGGTTACTGTAGGTCTAAAGGTATTAATGTCCATTGAAGAGGGACTTTTTCCATGGAGAGGGAAAGTGGGATTCCTGGATTGACCTATTTATAAGGATTGAGACAGGTTAGGCAATGCTATTGGCTGCTATTTTTAGGTACCCACTTGGAAGGACATCAGCTGAAGAGCACAGTTTAAGTTTGTTTAAGAGTAGTTTTATATAGGATGTGCCCAAGCTCTGTACAGTATTCTCTTTATAAAGTATAGATAGTGACACCCACATAATTAATGTTAACCAATACTTCGCAGTACTTCCTTTAAAAGCAGCAGGTTTGCAAAGTACAATTCTTACACTTAACATTGTTCAAAGCTGTGGCACTCATCTGCAGTACGTCACTATAGCTGTCTGCCTGATTGTTTTTGGATCAGTCGTGGTCTGCCTGGTTTCTGCCCACTCTATTTGCCCTTCGGGCTCACTCCGCTCCCCTACCCTTTCCTCAATTTCCACCCGCCCCCACTACACCCACATTTACATCTAACAAGCCACACCCCATACACTAAACAGACAATTAACATCAATCACATCCTCTTCAGACATCAACTACACAATCAGGCTAACCCCACCCTCCTCCACCTCTCTCTGTATTCCTTTCCTAACCCACAACTAACAAAGCTAATCCCTCCTCTCCCCTGACACTACCCCTATTCCTACCAGAACTCACCCCAACCATACAACTACCTAATTACTAGTGACAGCATATTCCAACACCTGCAGCCACAGCTCTTTTTCACCTTCATTTCTGCACTCAACTCAAACCACATCAATACACTTCCAAACTACAATCACCCCAACATACATCACTAAAAATCCTATCTCCCCACACAGCTAACTTAATCACACAAATCTTCCTCTACCTCCTAACAAACTGTCAAACCCACATTCAGAATCACTACCACCACTATTCCATAACTACAACCCCACAACTCAAAATCATCCTCAACAACCCTTACATTGCACCCAGTCTTTACAACATTTGCCACATAGGCTACTATCCACTAAAATACCACCATGCTAGTTCTAAAGTCAAAACTCTCCTTTCAAACCACAAACTGTTATCCAAGTTTATAAAAACTGTATTCAGTATATTATCTCAACTACAACTCAGTGGCAATATCCACCCCAACCCTGGTCCCAAAACAAATCAACAAACAACTTCCACACATACCTTACACTCCACACATAACACCCCCACCATCATCCCCCACACACAAAAGGGCAATGTTAAGTTGTCAATCTCGCCTTCATTCTTGCTGGATGGGTTCGGAGCCGATCCTCGGCTCCGACTCGGCCACTTACTAAAGCTCGAGAGCTAATTTTACCGGCTCGAGGCAACCCTATATCCCATGATGCAAGGCGATGACTACCCAGATCTCGTTTGCCGCTTTCGCTTGCGAGGTGCATTTTTTTACCGGCTCCTGGTAAGTTCTTCAAATTCAGACTTTTAGTCTCACCCCTTTAGTTTTAGTCACCTTTGTTGTTGTGTAAACTATTAACGTTTAATTTAACCCTGTTCCCGTTAGTGTTCCCTATTTTTCCAGTTATTTATCCCTTCCCCTAAGTTAGGCCTTAAGCCTCCCCCTTTCCTAATTTTTTCTGTCAGGGATTCTGTGTGGTGTTTGAGTGTGCTTGTATCCCTGTTTAAATTTTTTATTATTGGAATGGGTGTTTATTGTGTGTGTGTCTGTGTTTTTTGTTACTTAGTGTTTCCTCGACACAGCTATGTCGAAGGACACAAAGGTCTCAGGCTTCAGGAAGTGTGACTCGTGCTGTCAGAAGATGTCTCTGACAGACGGTCACACTTCTTGTGTTTACTGCCTGGGACCTCTGCACCTGCAGGACTCTTGTGCTATCTGTCATGCCTTCAGCCCAAGAGTCCTGCAGGAGCGCAGAAATAAATTAATACTGAGGGGCTTATTAAAGCCTGAGAGCTCCCGACTAAGTCGGCTCCGGGGAAGCCCTCGAAACCAGTTAAGCCTTCGGCTTCAAGTCCTAAGCCATCGGCTACTGGTTCTCCTTCAGTGTCGAGATCGGCTCCGGCCGGAGCCGATCCTTCTATATTACAAGTTACAGTATCGGCTCCATCCGGCTCCGATGCTGCTAAATCTGGGCACTCAGTGTCGGCTCCGGCTGGAGCCGACGTATCCTCGGCTCCACCTATCTCAAAAAAGAGATCACGATCCCCTTCGTTGGAGTCGATACGTTCGGCTCCGAGATCACCCCTGCTCTCGGAGTGGAGCCATCGGAGCCGTTCTTCTCGGTCGTCCAGGCTGTCGATCATGACCTTGAGAGAGTGGTGAGTAGACTATTAAAGTCTCAGGCATTGGCCCAAATGCTCCATAACCCATCTCAACAGACGGTAGCTATCACACATCCACCTAACATTCCTCCTTTGACTCTCCTACAGAGCTCGGAGCCGGAGCTCCTCGGAGCCGTACCTGTTGTGGCTTCGGAGCCGATACCACCTCCCCCTTCGGCTCCGTCGTCCTCTGCTCCGATCTCCTCCTTGATGCCTTCATTGGAGGGATCCGGGCGTCTGGTCTCTCTCGGCTCCGAGGGGGCGAGTGGCATTGGACCCTTGTCCGACCCTGTTCTCCCTGTCAGAGCTTTGGCGCTGGTGAGCTCAGCCCCGACATCAGCCTCGGAGCTGTCCCTGTCGGTGCAGCCTGGAGTTCCTATCTCTTCGGAGCGGGAGCCTTCTGGCCTCTCTGACGGGGGAGCCTTCGAGGTGATGAGGAGTGTACTAGCCCCAGGGCTTAGTCAACGGTCAGTTCCATCAGCTCCTCCCACTACAGTGCCTGCTGACGTCTCTTCCCACTCTTTTGCTCCCGGACCCAGAGATCCAATGCCTCAGGTTTCCCCATTGGGAATATCTTCCTCTTCCGAGGCTTCTCCTGACCCGTCAGGTGAACCTCCGCGTAAGAGGACATGTAAGAGGAAACATCTAGACTCCCCCGAGTCTATTATATCCGATACTGACTTGGATGAGTCGGAGGGATCCCCAAGGTCCCCCTCTGAGGATGTCTCTTTCTCAGACATCCTTGAACTCCTTAGGCAGAGGGGGAACTGGCCTTCCCTTAATCCTTCCGAGGACGAGTCAGTATACCTGGAGGCGTTCGGGTCTCGACCCTCCACCTCCTGGGTGTCTCCGCCTTTCGACCCTCTTATGGACGTGGTGGCTCGGAAGGCGTGGATGGCCCCGGATTCGGTGGAACCCATTCCTCGGAGGCCTTCAAAATTCATTACGGCCCCACCTGATAGGCAATATTTGACAAAAGGTGTCCCGGTTGATGCCATGGTGGTGGCTGCAGCCACCAAGAAGGAACTAGCTGATCCTTCAGTACCTGTCCATCCTCCTAACAAGGATTCTAGGACTATGGATAGGTATGGCAAGCGGATTTTTTCTTCAGCGACCTTTGCCATGCGATCGCTGAACTACTTGTGTCACTTCACCCGCCTTCAAAGAGATGTTCTTAAAGAGTTGGGAGAAGTTCTACAGGATCCGTCAGCTGCTGGGTCTCAGGACAAAATTAGCTCACAGCTAGGAATCCTAAACTCTATTGTTAACTCCTCCATGCGGCTCATTTCATATGCAGCCGATGGAGCGAGTAGGGCCGCAGGTACAGGAGTGGCTTTAAGGCGTCAATCCTGGATGCGGCTTTGTAATTTTGCAGATCCCTTCAAGGTGTCCTTCACAAACTCTCCCTTTGATGGCTCGACTTTGTTCGGACCTCAAGTGAAAGACACCTTGACTAGATGCGAACAAGATGGCAAGACTCTTTCTGCCGTAGGAGTCCGTTTCTCCACCCCTTCAAGACCTTACCCAAAAGGTCAGAAGAGAGGGAAAATGTGGTTCCGCAAATCTCAAGGAGTCACGCCTGACGCACGAGGTCAGTTTACCCCCAGAGGCAGAGGGGGTAACAACAACAGACGCCGCCCTAGGGGCAGAGGGCGTCCGCAGAATCAGGGTAGCAGGTAGCCTCTCTCTGACAAACCCTTCCAGCATCCCTGAGATGTTGCCCGATTGTCCACCTTCGGAGGCAGTCGGGGGAAGATTATCGCTGTACCCAAAAGCCTGGCTTTCCCTTTCTCAAGACAAATGGGTACAGTCGATCATATCCGAGGGTCACAAAATTCCCTTTATTCAAACCCCAGTTCAGCAAAAGGGAACCCTTCCAGACGTTCCACCCGGTCTAAGGGAACTAGCAGTACCAGAGATTTCAAAACTGCTAGCAAAAAGAGCCATCCAGCCAGTCCCAGCAGACCAAATAGGATCCGGTATCTACTCAAGGTTCTTTTTAGTACCAAAAAAGACAGGGGACTGGAGACCAATATTAGATCTCAGCAAACTAAACAAGTTTGTAAAGAAAACAAGATTCCGGATGGTCACGCTTCAGTCCATTCTACCCTTTCTGGGCAAGGACAATTGGATGTGCTCGGTAGACCTTCAGGATGCGTACTATCACATAAAAATTCACAGGTGCTCCAGAAGGTTTCTCCGCTTTCGGCTAGGGACCAGTCACTTCCAATTCAGAGCCCTGCCATTTGGACTCACTACAGCCCCCAGAGTGTTCACCAAATGTATGGCAGCGGTTATGGCTCACCTGAGACGTCAAGGATTCCAGGTGTTTCCATATCTAGACGACTGGCTCCTCACTGCCACCACCAGGCATCAACTTCTCCAAGCCAGAGATTACACCATTCACATTTGCAGAGGGCTAGGGGTTTCTCTAGATTTCTATAAATTTCGAAAAATCTGCCTTGTCACCTTGTCAATCTATTACCTTTATAGGCGCCAAATTGGACACCGTACAACTTTCAGCAAAGTTAACAGACCAAAGGATCTTGGACATTCAAAATCACGTCCATGTGATTCTTCTCAGCAACAAAATTCAGGCCAGATTTGCTCTGAAAGTATTGGGTCTTATGGCGGCCGCCATAACACTTCTTCCCCTTGCCCGCTTTTACATGCGTCTTCTACAATGGATGCTGTTCGCCCAATGGTCCTTTCAACAACTTCCCATGCATCACAGGATCATAATAACTCCAATTTGCAAAAGGCATCTGACCTGGTGGATATCGTCCCCTGAAGTCCATCAGGGCAGACCCTTTGTTCCTCCCGCCCCGGTCGCCACGGTTACATCGGACGCCTCCCTGATCGGATGGGGGGGCATTATCAGGGCAGGATAGTCCATGGCACTTGGCAACCTTTTGAATGCCACCTGCACATAAATGTCCTGGAGATGAGAGCAGTGCTTTTAATGTTGCAAGCCCTCAATGACTCTCTTCCCCTGGGAACTATTGCAGTCCAAACGGACAATATGTCCGTAGTGTGGTATATCAACAAGCAGGGCGGAACCAAGTCCTATCCACTGTATCGATAGGCTCTCAGACTTTGGCAGTGGGCAATCTCTTCTCAGCGGTTTCTGATAGCAACGCATATCCCCGGGAAATCCAACATCATAGCGGACAGGTTGAGCAGAGCTATTCTCATGCCTCAAGAGTGGTCTCTCAAACAATCTGTGATGGAAGAGATTTTTCAGAAGTGGGGCCTTCCTTGCTGCGATCTTTTTGCTACACCTCAAAACAGCAAATGCCCCGACTTCTTCTCTCTCTTCCCCCTACCAGGCCATCCCCCCAGAGACGCTCTAACCCAAGATTGGCCCCAGGGACTTCTTTATGCCTTTCCTCCCTTTTCTCTGATACCACAAGTAATTCAGAAAGCAACCGCCTTGAGAGCCAAGTTGATTCTCATTGCCCCTTATTGGCCTCGACAAATATGGTTTCCGTTCCTACATCATTATATTTTGGTACAGCCATGGCATCTGGACCCGGTTCCAGATCTTCTGACCCACCAGTCGGGGCAGCTGCACCAATCCATACCTTCTCTCAACCTCACTGCTTGGTTGCTCCGCTTCCATCCCTAGCCAGGCTTCCTATGATTTCTAATCCCGTCCGGGATATCATAGTAGCTTCCCTTAAATCTTCCACCAGAAGGATTTACACTAGTAAATGGCAACGTTTTTCCTTCTGGGCAAAAGCTAGGAATATAGACCCCTATACTGCTCCGATTCATTAGGTCTTGGACTTCCTAACCGAGATTTTTCATTCAGGATCTTCTTCCTCCACAGTAAAAGTTCAGCTGGCAGCCATTTCGAATTTTCATATAGGCTTGTTGGACCATTGGACATTATGTCACATAAACTTTGCAAGGCATTCCTTAGAGGTATTTTTTTACTTAAACCTCCGATTAGAGACCCCCCCACCACAGTGGGATCTAAATTTAATTTTAACATCCTTGATTCTTCCCCCTTTCGAACCTGTGGCTGCCTGTTCATTGAAATTTCTTTCTTGGAAGACACTCTTTCTAGTCGCCATTACTTCTGCCAGGAGAGTATCTGAGCTTCATGCCCTCTGCATTCGTCCTCCCTACTTAATCTTCCACAAAGACAGAGTTTCTCTAAGGACTAATCCGTCTTTCTTACCCAAAGTGGCATCGCAGACAAACTTAAATCAATCCATTGTTCTTCCATTTTTTTCCCCAAATTATTCTAATAGAGCGGAACAAAAACTACATTATCTTGATGTTCACCGCCAACTCAGATATTATCTGGACAGAACCAAACATTTTAGGAAATCTGATCAACTGTTTTTATCCTACGCAGAGAACAGGAAAGGCCTTCCAGTATCCAAGGTAACTCTATCTAGATGGCTGTCTTCTGTGATTACTTGCATTTATCAGCTCAGAGGCAAAGAGTTGATTTCTAGGCCAAAAGCCCATTCTACCAGAGCTCTAGCTACATCTACAGCTTTTCAGGCTAGACTTCCAATAGACACAATTTGTGCAGCAACCACATGGGCCTCTCCTCATACCTTTGTTTCACATTACAAATTAGACTTGGCCTCCAGAGACAGAGCGAAGTTTGGTTCCACCATTCTCAAGAGTCTGTTCCATTGAGCCACCCAGGATAGAGGTGCTAGGGACGCGGTCCCATCCAGCAAGAATGAAGGCGAGATTGACAACTTAACATTAAGAAGTTATGTACCTACCATAACGTTCCATGTTAGTTGTCTTCTCTCACCTTCTTTCTTGCGTCCCGCCCACCATCCCCCTAGCCTGGTCAGACCGAGAAGATTGTGCCTCTTCCCTTAAGAGTCTTAATCCAATTTTTCCAACTAATCAGCTTTCTAGTGTCACTAGATTAGGTTTATCTTTTTCGGGGGATTATTATTATTATCATTATTACTATTATTACCTCTTCCTCCTCCTCTCCAGTTGGAGGAATGTATTGCATAATTTCCTTAGCTACCAAACGAGATCTGGGTAGTCATCGCCTTGCATCATGGGATATAGGGTTGCCTCGAGCCGGTAAAATTAGCTCTCGAGCTTTAGTAAGTGGCCGAGTCGGAGCCGAGGATTGGCTCCGAACCCATCCAGCAAGAAAGAAGGCGAGAGAAGACAACTAACATGGAACGTTATGGTAGGTACATAACTTCTTATTCTCTGTTATTCCTTAATATAAACTTAAGAAGCATACTAAATAAAGTGCATAACCTCCATTCATTGCTAGCCTTATACTCCCCTGACATTGCCATTTTAACCAAAACCTAGCTCAAACCACATATGAAAAACAATGAAATCCTACCCCCCGGTACAACCTATACAGATTAGACCATGCAACTAAAAGGGGAGGTGGGGTAGCCATAATGTTCAAACAAAATCTACCACTAGAACCCATTAGCATCAACCTTCCTTAATTTAACAATACTGAAATACTTCTCTATAAGTTAAACATTAATAAAAACAAAACCTTGATTATAGTGGCCATCTACACCCCTCCAGGATAAAACTCAGCTGCAGTTGAAGATATTCTCTACTGGCTATCCACAACCTACCACCAAGAAATCATCATAATGGGGGCCTCAATACTGACTGGTCCACTTATGACTCTAACAATCCCTCCAACTTTATAAACCTACATGGCTTCTCCCAACTTATACAAGAACCAACCAGAATAGACAAAACGTCTAATCGACACTCAATCCTAGACTGGACCCTCACTGGCAAATCACCTACATCCCTGCAAACAGGATGTCTTCCCAACAGCATCAGTGAGCACCTGCCCACCTATTTACTTAGATATAACCTCAGACCACCCAAACAATCCGTCTACTGGCTAATCCATAGCAAAAAGAAATTTTAACAGTCTAACATTTCATTCCCTACTGCAGTAAATAAACTGGTCTCCCCTTAAAACCCTACCACTCTGCCATGCAACACGTCAACACAACCTTCCTTAACATCCTGAATAGCCTCACCCCTGTAGATCTGCTAGAATAAAAAATCACCACTCACCATGGCTAACAAACAACACCAAAGATCTGTTAAAACAAAAGGATAAGACATGGGTACACTGGTTAACTAACAAAACTGAAGAAACTCTACTACTCTACAAACAACTTAGAAATAAAGCTAAATCCGAAATAAAAGCAGACAAAAACATACTACACTATTGCACAGCAACAACACCAAAACAACCCCCAAAAATTCTGGTCCACCATAAATAAATTCCTCCATCCTGGAAAAATGTCCACCCCCAAACCCACCACACCCCACTCAGATGTCAGCATTGTATCCCAGTTCAATTCCTTCTTCATAAACTCAATAAACTCTCTTATCAAATATGACCAGAATACCACAGCTAAGATCCCAGATACCAATAATGATCCCGTAATCACCGTATCCTTAAAACCTGTCCCAACTCACACCATCAAAAACTACTTAGCAAATTCAAACCCACCAGGCTAGCCACAAACAATCTGCCTTCTGAATTCCTTACAACTGCCACAGAAGCCACAGCTTATCCCATATCCATCCTTATGAACAGCTCTGTCACTGTAAGCTTCATCACCTTAATCTGGAAAATCTCCTACATCACCCCCTTACATAAAGGCAGAAACTCTACTGAACTCACTAACTATAGACCCATCTTCACCCCCCTCCAAAATACTTGAAAAGTGCATTCACACCCAGCTCCTTGACCACCTTATATCCAACAACCTCCTTTCTCACACACAACATGGTTTTCGCCCCCACCATAGCACCACAACTGCCCTCCTCAGTTTTATTAACACAGTAAATCAATGCAGAAATCAAAACCGATTTGTTTGCACCATCTTTCTTGACCTCTCCAAGGCCTTTGACACAGTTTCACACCAGAAACTGCTGTCAGAGCTAGCCACTTTAAAGCTTAGCCACTCTACCCTAGCATGGTTCCATAGCTACCTAACCAAATGCCAGCAAGCTGTTAGATGGCAACAAGACCTATCATTCCTGTTAACAGAGGAGTCCCACAGGTTTCCATACTAGGGCCCCTACTCTTCAATATATTTACTAAGCAAATGCACAAATCCACTCCTCTCGCCTCAATCATACAATAAGCAGACAACTCTGTCCTCATATGCAATGCACCCTCCCTCACACAGCTATAGGATATCAGACAACAATCCTTGTCAGAAGTAGAATCCTGGCTTGAAAAAGCAAACTTTATACTTAACCCAAACAAGACCAAGCTGATGCTCTTTTCCCTCACCAAATCAACCAACCTCGCAATCTCTTTCCACATACATTCCTCCAATAACACAACCATAACAGCCACTTCACAAACCAAACTCTTAGGCGTTACAGTTGATGACAAACTAAAATTCGACCTTCATCTTTCTCAAGCTATTAAAAAAACACACATCAAACTAGGCTGTCTCTACCACATTAAACCATTCCTTACTAACCAATCCAGACTAGACATTGCCAGAACGCACCTCCTATCCACTCTACTCTATGTCTCTCCCTTCCTCATCAACCTTAGCAAAACCAACCTTGCCAAACACAAATCCTGCTACAGCAAAATAGCAAAGTTTGCCACAAACTCCCCACATAGATCCAATCACTGCACCTCACTACAACAATTAAAATGGTTAGAACTCCCTCAACATTTAACCTATACCCAACTCATTCTCAACCATCACCTAGTATACCAACCAGATAGAACTCCAGCCTTACAGCAAATACTCCAGCCATATACCAACACTCGACAACTCTGATCCACATACAAAACACTCCTGCAACACTCCTACAAGTCTCCAGAAGCAACAACAAAGCTGGGACACCCTTTACTGCCACTATATTTCCAAATCCTGGAACACAATTCCCCAACATATTCTAAACATTGACAACCCAACCCAATTCAAAAAACAGCTAAAAGACCACCTCTGTGGCAAATGGACTTGTTCCTGCACTAGCCCAGGCTAATGGCACCCAGCCTTCCTTACATGTATTCCTTATGGGAACATTTATCAACTGAGAACCCCCACCATTATACAAAGTTATTCTCAGAGTTCAAATCTTCTCTTCTTCTCTCTCTCTCAATTACACTAACAGAACTAGCATATCTAAACACATATCCCCACCTCAAATCTTCTCTTCTTCCCTCTCTCAATTACACTAACAGAACTAGCATATCTAAACACATATCCCCACCTCAAATCTTCTATTTCTGCCCTTCATCTTCACTAATAAAACTAGCAGAGCTTAACCTATTATCAGTATCTAACAGCCTCAAAAGTGGTGATTGGGACAGAATTTGAGAAATGTTGAGAGATATGGAGCATTTGGAACATCTGGAGCATTTCTCCCTGGTTCTCTGCTGAAAATTGGCTTTGTTCCAAGTTAGAATTTCCCATTAAACAAATGCTAAATAAATAAAATATTATTGAGTCATGGTAGGATGAGAGATGGCACAGTAAGAGGAGAAGAATAGACAGTAAGCTTAAGAGTAGCAATTAAGTGCAGGAATCTGTATTTTATAGATGTCAGGTACTGGGGAAGTAGCAATGAAGGAGGAATCAAGAAGTTGAGGGCAGTACGAGATTCAGCAATGGTGGATTCTGAAAGCTGGTAGGCGATAGGTAAGGATAGAAATATTTTCTATAAAAGAAGAGAGTTAGGTTGTCCTGGTATCTTCTCTGGAATGTAAGGAAGGATAGGTATAGGAAAGGATAGGGTATAATGATGTAGACAAAAATAGGAAGAAATGAGGGTTTATTTGCGAAAAGTAAAAGATACAATGTAGAATACATAGGTACTGTTAGGGAGGGTTGTGACTATGAATGGATGTAGTGCAAAGCAGTATGGGAGGGAGATGGATAGTTTGGGATGGGGTTAAAAATTAAATGGAGATAGGGAAGTAGGAAACAAGAAACAGAAATGGTTGTACAGAAGTAGTAAGTTCATTTGGGGAAGGTTTTGGAATAAGAGTCACAAGTGAAATGTGTATGTAGGAAGTATAATGGTAGGGTAAGGGGGAATAATCTAGCGTAGTGAGCTTCCTACCCTCAGGTCAAATTATAACTGAAAGCAGTCAGTTTATAGCCAGTACACAGCAGTTAACAAAAAGGTGCGAAGTAAAACAGATTTTCTATCATTTACTGGAGCTAAATAATTGGCATATGCAGTATAGTCTACTGGTCAAGTTAGATCAGAATGCGTGTGCTGTGTGGTGTGTCTTTAAGAAACATGTCAAAGACGTAATGTGCATGTATAAATGTCAAGCACATGCCATTCCTAGTAACATTTTGAGAATGCAGCCAGAAAGTAAGCATGTATGATTCCAGCAGTTAGTTTGTATATAAGTTACTTAAGTTAAAGTCAGTAAAAGCTGCCTGAACAGAACCCATGAAGACTCTTCTATTGTGTCCAAAGTAGGGGAGCGACTTGGTGTCAGAACTGGGCTCAGGATCACAGAAAATAATATTTGGAGCCATGAGGTGCAGAGATGACAACAAAGATAAACTAAAAGAAACGAGCACAAAAAAGTGCCAGAAAAGAATTAAAGGTAATGAGAATACGCATGAACTACTTATTTTATAAAAAAGGTAAAAATGGAGCATTACAAGGGCACAAACTGCATTACTAAACAAGCGGGAGGCACAAAAGGTTAATTAACTAAGGGAAATGTTTAAAATAATGACATTTGAAAAAACAGTTATCACAAAAGTAAAACAAGCATATTTAAAGCAAAACACACATGTTTAGAGTAAAATGAGCACAAGAAGAGTACAATGGACATGAAAAGAGATTAAATGCGCAAAACGAATATAATAAGGGCAAAGTGTAAAAGCAAGGCGACTGTATGTTTTTTGGCATAACAACGGCTTTGTATGGGATTAAGGGCATAACTAAAGTTATTCGAAGTATCTCATAGTGTGTAAAAGTGCTTACCGTGTGTGCTTATTACTGTGTATGTATTCTGAAGAGTTTATTGTGCGCAAAGTGCATCTATTTCATGAAGTACACTCCAAGTATAGACATTTTGACACACTGTTGGCAAAGTGCAGCCATTACAGAGCGTTTCTTGCACTGTAAAGAGTTGCCTAGCAAGGTGCTACCATTTTGGGGAAATTTCAGTATGCTGTGTACAGTTTATTCTCAAAGTGCAATTACTTCAAAATGTTATTGACTCTGAACTTCTCTTGCCCAGTACATTTGCATCAAGTTATTTGAAATATTTCTTAGAATGTTGATAAATTACTTTAGCCAGACAATAATTTTGAGAGTATTATAGTGCCCAAGAGAGTTCTTTCGCAGAATGTGCCCAATAGCATAATTTCGAAAAGCCCAAAGCATAAATCTGATGTTGTTAATCTTCTTTCCATTCATCACTGATGGGTTCGGTTCCAAGCACTCGGATCCGAGCCGGCCTTTTTACCAAGCTCGTGCCAGCCAAAAAAACTCTCAAGCTAAGTCTCTACCCAGAATGCCCTTCTCCCTGTAACCTCAGATCTCGTTTGCTGCATAGCCGTAAAGCTGTGTTTCAGCCGAGCTCTCAGCTAAGTGAAACTTTTTTGATATTTGTGTGAAAACTTTGGATATCTTCATATTTTATTAAGCGATTAGTTTTTCTAGTGTCTTTTCTTCTGTCTGACCTTGTTTTTTCCTCTCTACCCATAGTTACCGTTGGTACACTTTCGAGTACCATTGTTGATACGGCATTTCTCCCTTACCCTTGTGGTATTTCTTCAATACCATAGTTGGTATTGTTTAACCTATTAGCTGTCTTTTGTTCAGATGTTTCCTTTCTTTTCTCTATCATACCAGTGTATTGTTATATATGTGACTTTTTTGAATGGAGTTGACTTTGATTATAGTTGGATCGTACAGTTGGCCTGTGGTGTTTTTTTTCTCTATCAAGTTGTCGGATAAGAAGGGTACTTCAGGTTTTAAGCATTGTACTTCATGTAAGGGCAAGATGTTAAGCTGTCAATCTCGCCTTCATTCTTGCTGGATGGGTTCGGAGCCGAACCTCGGCTCCGACTCGGCCTATACTAAAGCTCGAGAGCTAATTTTACCGGCTCGAGGCAACCCTATATCCCATGATGCTAGGCGGTAATTACCCTGATCTCATTTGCCGCTTTCGCTAGCGAGGTGCTCTTTTTACCGGCTCACAGGTTAGTGACTAAATTTAAGAAAAATTCTAGTTTTTCTACTTAGTTTTCCCATTATATTGTCTAAATAGGCTAGTTTTACTGTTATTTCAAATTTTAGTTCCTATTTTTATCCCTTATCCCAGTTATACTCTCCACCCTAGGTTAGGACTTAGGCCCTTCCGTTTTTTTCTTAAGTTCCCTCACAGGGATTTTTAGCTGTGTGTGTGTGCCTTTAGTATCCCTGTATCCCTGTCTGTTTGGGTGTGTGTGTGTGTGTTTCTAACTTTAGAATCTTGTTTTTTTCTTTTCAACAGCAATATGTCGAAAGAGACAAAGGTCTCAGGCTTCAAGAAGTGTGACTCGTGCTGTCAGAAGATGTCGCTGACAGACAGTCACACTTCTTGTGTTTATTGCCTGGGACCCCTGCACCTGCAGGACTCTTGCTCTATCTGCCATGCAATCAGCCCAAGAGTCCTGCAGGAGTGCAGGAATAAGTTGATCTTGAGGGGCTTGTTAAAGCCCGAAGGTTTCCCGGCTAAGTCCGTGCCAGGGAAGCCTTCGAAGCCACCCAAACCGTCGGCTCCGTGCTCTAAGCCTTCGGATGGTGGCTCACCTTCTGCGACACGATCGGCTCCGGCCAGAGCCGATACGTCTGTATCGCAGCTTCCTGCATCGGCTCCGGCCGGAGCCGATGCCTCTAAGACTCAATCTTCACAGTCGGCTCTGGCTGGAGCCAGCGTGTCTACGGCTCCATCGGCTCCACCAATCTCGATGCCCACTACACGTAAGAGGTCCAGATCTCCATCTCTGGAATCTATCCATTCGGCTCCGAGATCACCTTTACTCTCGGAGTGGAGCCATCGGAGCCATTCCTCTCAGTCTTCCAGGCTTTCCGACCATGACCTTGAGAGGGTGGTTAGCAGACTGTTAAAGTCTCAGGCACTGGCCCAAATGCTTCACAGCCCATCTCATCAGACAGCGGCTACATCCATACAACTTACTATTCCTCCTTCGACTCTGCCCCAGTGTTCGGAGCCAGAGCTCCTTGGAGCCATGACCGTTGTGATGTCAGAGCCGGTACCTCCCCCTTCGGCTCCTTCGTCTACTCCGATCTCGTCCATGGTGCCTTCCTTGGAGGGATCCGGGCGCTTGGGCTCTCTAGCCGGCTCCAAGGGGGCGAGTGGCATCGGACCCTTGTCCGACCCCGTTCTCCCTCTCGGAGCGTCGGCGCTGGTGAGTTCGGCCCCAACATCAGCTTTGGAGCCGTCCCTGTCGGTGCTGGCTGGGGTTCCTAGTTCTTTGGCCGTCTGGCCTGCCTGATAGGGGCGCCTTCGAGGTCATGAGGAGTGTACTGGCCCCAGTGCCTGCTCTACGGTCAGCTCAATCAGCTCCTCCCACTGTAGTGCCTGCTGAGGTCTCTTCCCACTCTCTCGCCCCCGGCCGTAGAGGTCCAACGCCTCAGGTTTCCCCACTGGGAATATCCTCCTCTTCTGAGGTTTCTCCTGATCCGTTAGGTGAACTCCCGTGTAAGAGGACATGTAAGAGGAAGCATGTGGACTCCCCTGAGTCCGTCACATCTGATACCGACTTGGATGTGTCGGAAGGATCCCAAAGGTCCCCCTCTGAGGATGTCTCCTTTTCTGACATCCTTGAAATCCTTAAACAGAGGGGGAACTGGTCTTCCCTTAATCCTTCCGAGGACGAGTCTGTTTACCTGGAGGCTTTTGGTTCTCGACCCTCCACCTCCTGGGTGTCTCCGCCCTTCGACCCCCTTATGGAAGTGGTGGCACAGAAGGCATGGACGGCCCCTGATTCGATGGAACCCACCCCACGGTGGCCTTCCAAATTTATAACAGCCCCTTCGGATAAGCAATTTTTATCTAAAGGTGTCCCAGTTGATGCCATGGTGGTGGCGGCAGCCACCAAGAAGGAACTGGCTGATCCTTCAGTGCCTATCCATCCGCCTAACAAGGAATCTAGTGAAAAACACGAACAAGATGGGTCTGGAAGCAATGGAAGCGGACTCAACGTAATAGAACACTGTTTAATTAAACATTAAACAGTGTTCTATTATGTTGAGTCCGCTCTCATTGCTTCCAGACCCATCTTGTTCGTGTTTTTCATCAGTTTTATTTTTTGGCATTTGTTAACAAGGAATCTAGGACAATGGATAGGTACGGCAAGTGGATGTTCTCATCAGCGACCTTTGCCATGCGGTCGCTGAATTACTTATGCCACTTCACCCGTCTTCAAAGAGACATTCTCAAAAACTGGGTGAGGTTCTACAGGATCCATCAGCTGTTGGGTCTCAGGACAAAATTAACTCACAGCTAGGAACCCTGAATTCCATTGTCAACTCTTCCATGCAGCTTATTTCCTATGCAGCCGATGGAGCGAGTAGGGCCGCAGGCACAGGTGTGGCTTTAAGGCGTCACGCCTGGATGCGGCTTTGCAACTTCGCAGACCCCTTCAAGGCGTCCTTCACTAACTCCCCCTTTGATGGTTCAGCGTTGTTTGGACCTCAAGTGAAAGATACTTTGACCAGATGCGAACAAGATGGCAAGACTCTTTCTGCCATAGGAGTCCGTTTTTCAACCCCATCTAGACCATATCCTAAGGGTCAAAAGGGTGGAAAAATGTGGTTCCGCAAATCACAAGGAGTCACGCCTGACGCAAGAGGTCAGTTCCCCCCCTAGAGGCAGAGGGGGGAACAACAACAACAGACCCCGTCCAAGAGGCAGAGGGAGTCTGCAGAATCAGGGTAGCAGAGAAACCCTCTCTGACAAACCCTTCCAGCATCCCTGAGGTGCTGCCCTCCACCTTCGGAGGCAGTCAGGGGAAGATTATCGCTGTACCTACAAGCCTGGCTCTCCCTCACTCAAGACAAATGGGTGCAGTCGATCATATCCGAGAGTTACAAAATCCCCTTTATCCAAACCCCAACGATTCAAATGGGGTCTCTTCCAGACGTTCCACCCAGTCTAAGGGAACAAGCAGCACTAGAAATATCAAAGCTGCTAAAAAAAGAGAGCCATCCAGCCAGTCCCAGCAGACCAACTATGATCCGGAGTCTACTCAAAGATCTTTTTGGTACCAAAAAAAACAGGGGACTGGAGGCCAATATTGGATCTCAGCAAACTAAACAAGTTTGTAAAAAGAACGAGGTTCCGGATGGTCACGCTACAGTCCATTCTACCCCTTCTGGGCAAGGACAATTGGATGTGCTCAGTGGACCATCAGGATGCGTGCCATCACATCAAAATACACAGGCGCTCCAGAAGGTTCCTCCGCTTCCGGCTGGGGGCCAGTCACTACCAGTTCAGAGCCCTGCCTTTTGGTCTCACTACAGCCCCCCGAGTGTTCACCAAATGTATGGCAGCGGTTACGGCTCACCTGAGATGTCAAGGATTCCAGGTGTTTCCATATCTAGACGACTGGCTCCTCACTGCCACCACCAGGTGTCAACTTCTTCTAGCCAGAGATTACACCATTCACATTTGCAAAGGGCTAGGTATCTCTCTAAATTTCAAAAAGTCTGCCTTGTCGCCTTGTCAGTCTATTACCTTCATAGGCGCCACCTTGGACACCGTTCAGCTCTCAGCAAAGTTAACAGAGCAGAGGGTCTTAGATATTCAAAACCATGTTTACGTCCTCCTTCAGAGCAACAAAATTCAGGCCAGGTATGTTCTGAAAGTATTAGGTCTCATGGCGGCAGCCATCACGCTTCTTCCCCTTGCCCGCTTTTACATGCGGCTTCTTCAGTGGATGCTTTTCTCCCAGTGGTCTTCCTACAGCTCCCTATGACACACAAGATCTTAATAGCTCTATCTTGCAAAAAACATCTGTCTTGGTGGATGGTCTCCCCTCAAGGTCCATCAAGGCAGACCATTTACTCCCTCCCCCCGGTCGCCACGGTCACATCTGACGCCTCCCTGATTGGGTGGGGGGGGGGGCATTTTCAGGGCAGGACAGTCCATGGCACATGGCAACCTTTCGAATGCCACTTGCACATAAACGTCCTGGAAATGAGAGCAGTGCTTTTGACGTTGCAAGCCCTACAAGACTCTCTTCCCCTGGGGACTATTGCAATTCAAACAGACAATATGTCCGTAGCATGGTATATCAACAAGAAGGGCGGAACCAAGTCCTATCCCCTGTGTCGAGAAACACTCCGACTCTGGCAATGGGCGATCTCTTCTCAGCGGTTTCTGATAGCAACGCATATCCCCGGGAAGTCCAATGTCATAGCGGACAGGCTGAGCAGAGCTATTCTCATGCCCCACGAGTGGTCTCTCAAGCAATCGGTGACGGAGGAAATTTTTCGGAAGTGGGGGTTTCCTTGCTGCGATCTTTTTGCAACACCACAAAACAGCAAGTGCCTCGACTTCTTCACTCTCTTCCCCCTTCCAGGCCATCCCCCCAGAGACGCTCTAGTCCACGATTGGCCTCGGGGACTTCTATATGCTTTTCCCCCCTTTCCATTAATCACACAGATAATTCAGAAAGCTACCGCCTTGAGAGCCAAGATGATTCTCATTGCCCCTTATTGACCTCGACAGATATGGTTCCCGTTCCTGCATCATTATCTTTTGGAGCAGCCTTGGCATCTGGATCCAGTGCCAGATCTTTTGGCCCATCAGTCAGGGCAGCTGCACCAATCCCTCCAATCTCTCATCCTCACAGCTTGGTTGCTCCACTTCCGTCCCTAGCCAGACTTCCAATGATTTCAAATTTTGTCCGGGATATTATCGTAGCTTCCCTTAAGTCTTCCACCAGAAGGATCTATGCTAGTAAATGGCAACGTTTTTCCTTCTGGGCAAAGGCTAAGAATATAGATCCCTTCACTGCTCCAATACACTCGGTCTTAGATTTCCTAGCTGAAATTTTTCATTCAGGATCTTCTTCCTCCACAGTAAAAGTTCAGTTAGCAGCCATTTCAAATTTTCACATAGGCCTGTCGGACTCCAGCATCATGTCCCATAAGCTTTGCAAGGCATTCCTCAGAGGTATCTTTTTACTCAAGCCTCCGATCAAAGACCCCCCACCACAGTGGGATTTAAACTTAGTTTTAGCATCCTTGATTCTCCCTCCCTTTGAACCTGCAGCTTCCTGTTTACTGAAGGTACTTTCCTGGAAGACACTCTTCCTATTCGCCATTACATCTGCTAGGAGAGTATCTGAACTTCATGCCCTTTGCATTCGTCCTCCTTATTTAGTTTTCCACAAAGACAGAGTTCCTCTAAGAACTAACCCGTCTTTTTTACCCAAGGTGGCTTCTCAGGCAAATTTAAATCAATCTATTGATCTTCCAGTTTTCTTCCCTAATCATTCAAACAGGGCGGAGCAAAAACTGCATTGCCTGGACGTTCATCGTCAGCTCCGCTACTATCTGGACAGAACTAAACAAATCAGGAAATCTGATGATCAACTATTTTATCTTATGCAGAAAGTAGAAAGGGCCTTCCGGTATCCAAAGTAACCCTGTCTAGGTGGCTGTCTTCTGTGATTACCTGTATTTATCAACTCAGAGGTAAAGAATTGCCTTCTAGGCCAAGAGCCCATTCAACCAGAGCGTTAGCTACATCAGCAGCCTTTCAAGCTAGATTGCCAATAGACACTATCTGTGCGGCAGCCACATGGGCCTCTCCTCATACCTTTGTTCCACATTACAAATTGGACATGGCCTCCAGAAACAGGGCAAATTTTGGTTCCACCGTTCTCAAGAGTCTGTTCCAATGAGCCACCCAGGATGAAGATGCTAGGGACGCGGTCCCATCCAGCAAGAATGAAGGCGAGATTGACAACTTAACATTGAGACGTTATGTACCTACCATAGCGTTCCATGTTAGTTGTCTTCTCTCACCTTCTTTCTTGTGTCCCGCCCACCATCCCGCTAGCCTGGTCAGACCGAGAGGTTTTCCCCTTCTTCTAAGGGACCTTATCTTGCACTATTCCAAACCCAAACAGCTGGTCCTGGGGTAGCTACGGCTTCAGATAGTGATATTTGGGGAGTTCTCCTTTCTCCTCCTCCACCTCAGTGGGGAGACTGAATTGGCTATTACTTTCTCAGCTACCAAACGAGATCTGGGTAGTTACCGCCTAGCATCATGGGATATAGGGTTGCCTCGAGCCGGTAAAATTAGCTCTCGAGCTTTAGTATAGGCCGAGTCGGAGCCGAGGTTCGGCTCCGAACCCATCCAGCAAGAAAGAAGGCGAGAGAAGACAACTAACATGGAACGTTATGGTAGGTACATAACTTCTCATTACCTACCAGTGATTCTCATGATGACTGCGTATACTGTTTGGGAGTGTCCCACCATTCGGTGCAACCTCCATGTGACATTTGTCAGAGTTTCAGTCAATGCGCTCTTAAAAATAAACTCATTCTGAAAGGGTTACTCAAGTCTCCCTTCTCAGGGCCATTTCTGCGATGGAGGTCTAAACCCCTACTTCTAAGGACAAAAAGAGATCCCACTCTTTTCCTTCTTCACCATTGGGTGATCAGAGCAAGCCTGGGAAATCAAAGGTCCCAAAGTTATCTTTGGAGCATAAATCAGACTCCTCAGCTCCTTCTTCTTCGGTTCCGACCATCTCAAAACAATCGATACCGGCGCCCGTTTTGGCACCGGTCCTGTTTCCGGTACCAATCATAGACCTTACTATGCCTTTTTCGACTTCGGCAACTGTGGCCATTTCGGCTCAGGGCACACCTTTGACTACATCATTAGTTTCTATTTTGGAACCAACCGTTTCAGCTTCGAGTGCCACTTCGGCACCGAGCATTGTACCGACCTCACTGGATTTGACCCCTTTACTTCCGGTCTCAAAACTAGAGACTTCGGTGCTGGCAGACCTTGTACCATGGACTTGATATTCCCCCTCCATGGAGCCATTTCTGGGCCAAGCATATAGCCCCTTCATCGAACGTCCTGACTCCCTGTCCAGAGTATTCACTAGATCCAGCAGGAGCCTTTCTGAACATGACATGGTGCGTCTTGTAGACCAGCTGTTGTTAGCCAGGGGGATTCCCCTCACCTTCTAAGACCCATCCACCTGCAGGACTTGGGTTTCCTTATCCACAGACTCCATCTTACACTCCTCCTTTGATCATCTCTGTTCCGAAGCCTTCTGCTCCAACATCTTTCTTGGAACACATCACCCCGGTGCCTAGGGTGCATCTCACGCCGGCTCCGAGTTTGTCCCATTGGTCTTTGGTTCCTGCTGAACGGGTCCTTCCTCAATCTGGGCATTGGGGGATGGGAGCGTCGGCCCGGAGTGCGGAGCCACCTCTCTCCTCGGTTCAATCCTCAGTGCCAATAGCCGCGTCCGCGCTGATCCTGGTTGGGGCTCCATCCGTGGGGGCAGGTTCGTTGGAGTGGGGTGTGACCCTGGTTGTGAGGTTGTCTTTCTCGGATCTGGGCTCCCATCCCTCTTCGGGGGGGCCTGCCTTTCACACAATGGAAAGGGCTCGTGCTTCTGGCAGCACTCATTCGATGTCAGAACCCCAGTTTTCACCCCCTGAGTTACAGCTGTCACAGACCACCCAACCAAGACACCAGGCAGAGAAGCCACAGGACACCCCTGTTCAAGGTACCCGCTCTTCCAAGTTCTCCTTAGAGACCCCCACTGAGGAGCCCCCTCGAAAGAAGACATGCAAGAGGAAGCACATGGACTCACCCGAGGAGTCCTTAATGGAAGAGACATATTACAATGATGGTGAAGGTTCCCCGTGGTCACCTCCTGATGATGTCTCCTTCGGAGACATCCTGGAAATGTTAAAGCAGAGAGGTGACTGGAAGCCCTCCAACACTTCGTCTGAGGAGTCCGTGTTCCTGCAGCCTTTTCCAACCCGGCCTTCTACTTCTTGGCTGACCCCACCTGCCAACGAGCTCATTGTGCAGTGCGCTTGGAAGAACCCTGATTCCATTGAGGTGACCCCTTGGAGACCAGACAAAATTCTTTCCTCTCCCAAGGAGAACCCGCATTGGTCCAAAGGGTTACCAGATGATGCTATGGTGGCAGTGGCAGCCACGAAAAAGGACTTGGCTGAGGAAAGTCCTGCTGTCCACCCTCCCAACAGGGAGTCCTGAGCAGTGGACAGACTTGGGAAGCGTGTTTTTGCATCAGGGACCTTTGCCATACAGTCCCTGAATTATTTGTCACATTTTACGATGCTCCAGATGGACTTGATCTCCGAACTCTCTGGGACGCTCGCAGGACAGTTTTCTGACGAGGTCAGGGACAAAGTGGCCTTGCAGCTCACAACCTTGGAATCAATATCCAACTCATCCATGAGGTTGCTGTCACATGCAACCGAAGGGGTGGCTAGAGCAGTGGGTTTGGGCATTGTTATGAGGCGTCATGCCTGGATATGCATTTGTGACCTCGCAGACCCCTTCAAGTTTTCCTTTTTGAATGCTCCCATCAACGCTTCATCCCTTTTTGGTTCCAAAGTGAAGGACACACTAGCCAGGTGTGAGCAAGATGGAAAGACCCTGTCTGCCGTAGGCCTACAATTTTCCAACCCTCAATGTACCTTCTCCAGGAATCAGAGGCATGGAAAGATGTGGAGTAAGAAATCTCAGGGTCCCTTCCGTGCTGCACATGGTGATCATACTCCCAGAGGCAGAGGAGGTAACAATTCCGGAAGACACCCCTATAGAGACAGAGGGGGTCCGTGTAGTCAGGGGCTCCAGGGATTCCTTCTCTGGACAGCCTTATCAGTGCTCCTGAGGAGCAGCCCAATTGCTTACCTCTGGAAGCAGTCGGGGGTCGTTTCTCTCTGCACCAAGCTGCCTGGCAATCCACCACCACTGATCGTTGAGTGCAGAGCATTATCACCAGAGGTTACACCATTCCCCTTTCTTGTCAACTAAATTTCCCAAGAAAACTTCCCGACGTTCTACCCAGTTAAAGGGAAGAAGCAGCTTCAGAGATTATAAAGCTGTCTCAAAAAAGAGTCATCCAACCAGTCCCACTAGACCAGCGTGGATCTGGATTTTACTAGAGATTCTTTTTGATGCCAAAAAAGACAGGTGACTGTAGACCTATTTTGGATCTCAGCAGCTTAAGCAAGTCTGTCACCCAAACAAAATTCCGGATGGTCACTGTTCAGTCCATTCTCCCCTTTTTAAGAGAAGGTGATTGGATGTGCTCTATTGATCTCCTGAATGCGTATTACCACATCAAGATGGACAAATGCTCCAGGAGTCTGCTTCCACTTCCGGCTAGGAGCCCGTCATTATCAATTCTGTGCCCTGCCATTCGGGCTCTCTACAACCCCCACAGTGTTCACGAAATGCATGGCAGTGGTAACAGCTCAATTGAGACTAAAAGGATTCCGGGTGTTACCATATCTGGACAACTGGCTCCTTACCGCCCCCACCGAGCATCTTTTGGTTACAGCACTATATTATACTCTCTCTCTCTCTCTCTCTGGCAAAATTGTTGGGAATAACGATACATTGGGAGAAATTAAACCTTGTCCCCTACACAACAAATAGAGTTCATTAGAGCAGTGTTCAATACTCAGTCCTGTCTGGTATCACTCCCAATTCACAGACTCTATCGATTGAGACTTCATCTCCGGGTGATACTCTCACAAATAACAATTTCTGCAAGGGAAGTTCTTCAGGCCCTAAGTTCTATGGCAGCTCAATCCCAGTAGTGCCTCTAGCAAAGCTACACATGCGGATTCTGCAATGGCTCTTTCTGTGTCAATGGTTCCCAAATTATCACCCCCTCATTTACCAGATTTGAACGACCAATTCCTGCAAACAGAACCTGCTTTGGTGGATGAGGCCAGATGTAGAACTTTGGAGTCATCCATTTCAGTCTCCTCAGCCCACGGCCATTGTGACCACGGATACTTCCCTGATCAGGTAGAGGGGGCCATTTCCAGGGAAAGACTATCCAAGGCACATGGTCCACCACCTGCATATCAGTGTTCAGGAAATGAGAGCTGTGCTGTTAGCATTGCAGGCCTTCCATTTGGATCTCCCTTCCGGGACAACTGCAATTCAGTCAGACAGTATGTCAGTGGTCTGGTATATCAACAAGCAAGGAGGAACCAAGTCATAGCCCCTATTTCCAGAAGCCATTAGAATGTGGCAGTGGGCGATAGCTTCCAACCACTTTCTAATAGCACGCATATCCTGGGGAGCTCCAACGTGATTGTGGGCAAGCTGAGCAGATGCATCCTCATGCCTCACGAGTGATCCCTCAACCCCGAGGTGGGATCAGCAGTCTTCAGCCACTGGGGACAGCTGTGCTGTGATCTTTTCGCCTCCCCATCAAACACCAAGTGCAGCAGCTATTTTGCCCTATTTCCCCCGGTAGGGAGGTCACCAAGGGACGCCCTGACCCACAATTGGCCCACAGGACTTCTTTATGCTTATCCTCCCATCCTCTAAAGAAAGCTCTTCGGTTGAGATGCAAGATGATTCTCATAGCCGCATTCTGGCCTCAACAAGTTTGGTTCCCCTTCCTTCGGCCTCACCTAGTATAACTGCTGTGGATTCTGGACCCTCTACCAGATCTGATTACTCACCCAAATCTGTCCAGTCTCAAGCTGACAGCTTGGTTTCTCCACTTCCACTAGTAGCCAAGCAAGCTAATCTCTCCTTGTCTGTTTGAGACATCATTCTGGCCTCTCAGAAACCATCCACCAGAAGACTATACCAGGATAAATAGAAACAATTCTCCATGTGGTCCAAGGATAACATGCTAGACCCATATTTGGCTCCAGTTACTGCAGTGCTTCAATACTTGGCTAGATTTTTTGATAATGGAGCCTCTGCCTGTATTGTATGAGTACATTTAGTGGCAATTTCCAGTTTCCACAATGGTATAGATGGCACCCCTCTTATCTCTCTATGCATTGGCAAGGCTTTCCTCAAGGGGACTTCTCATATCAGGCCTCCTGTCAGACAGCCCTTGGAACCATGGAACCTCACTCTAGTTCTTCAGTCTTTGACTCAGAAACCTTTTGAACCTGCTGCGCAGTGTGACCTAAAGTTTTTATCTTGGAAATCCTTATTCTTGGTAGCCATCACGTCTGCCAGAAGAGTCTTGGAGCTGCAGGCATTGTGTATCAAAAGGCCCTATCTGGTCTTTCATAAAGACAGAGTATCACTTCGGATGAATCCATCCTTTCTCCCCAAAGTTATTTCTGAATTCTCCATAAACCACACCATTGACCTACTAGTGTTTTTTCCGAATTTTGCCAATAGAGGAGAGTACTGCCTTCACTCTTTAGACATACATAGACAATTGAGATTTTATCTAGACAGGACCAAACCTATCCGTAAATCTGAACAGCTTTTCATTTCCTGTTCTGTACCCAGAATGGGAGAGGTTATTTCCAAGGTTACTTTATCAAAATGGGTAAGGAGCTGCATAAGTTTCATCCATTCCCTCAGTAATGAACCTATGCCAAAAGTTAAAGCTCACTCCACTAGATCTATGGCAACATCTGTAGCTTTCCATTCCAAGGCTTCCATGGATGACATCTGTGCAGCAGCTACTTGGGCTAAGCCTCATACCATTATCAATCATTACAAATTGGACTAGGTCTCCAGAGCGAAAGCTGCCTTCGGCTCAGTGGTACTCAGGAATGTTCTTCCATAAGGGCCACCCATGGACCTCAAGGTAGCTTGGGATTCTGTCCCATCAGTGATGAATGGAAAGAAGATTAACAACATCAGATAAAAAAGTTATGTCTTACCATAATGTTCCATCTGTGTTGTTCATCTTCTTTCATTCATCACTTCCCACACTAATTCCCCCTCCAAAGGCTCCTGGGGGATGCTTTGGGTCTAAGTGGTGCCCTAGGGTAGTTGCGCAAAAATTGGCCTTGGCTTTACTTCCTTTTCTCTAGCAAACTCGATCTGAGGTAACAGGGAGAAGGGCATTCTGGGTAGAGGCTTAGCTCGAGAGTTTTTTTGGCTGGCGCAAGCTTGGTAAAAAGGTTGACTCGGTTCCGAGGGCACGGAACCGAACCCATCAGTGATGAATGAAAGAAGATGAACAACACAGATGGAACGTTATGGTAAGACATAACTTCTTTTTTTCAGAAGCGCAGAGTTATAAATACTGGCATGTGTGTATGTGTTTATGCTTATTTGCAAAACCCTTCACTGGTATGTGTTAATATGGCAGACGGATTTCGAAAGCCCTTACCACTTGTATTTGATCAGAATATTGCAGAGAATTCAAGAATATTTTAGCAAGAGTACGATATTCTTATACAAGCAACTTATTCAAATAAAGATGCATGCACCAAGGCATTCATTTTGTTAAACCTAGCTGGGTCAAAGGCCATAGAAAGAGCGGATTAATTTGTGTATGCACCAGTAGTATATAAGGGAGAAGATGAAAATCATCATATTGTTGTACAGGCTGAATCAAGGGAAGTCCCTGAGTGTTTGATGCGCAAGTTCAGAGAAATGTGTAACCCCAGACAAATATTACATTAGAGAGACGTTTGTTTTACACAAGAGATCAGGAAGCAGGGCATACTTTTGCAGCTTATATAACTGACCTGAGAAACAAAGCTAAACATGTTGGCTTGGTGACTTAAAAGATGAGTTAATAAAGGACAGGCTCGTGTGTGGTATTAATAGTGCTGCTGTGAGAAAGATCTTGCTTCGTGACAGTGATTTAAAGTTGAGTAAAGCCATAGAGATTTGTCAGATCCATGAAGTGACAGAAAAACACACAAGTATGCTTGCGAGTGACAAGAACTTGGTTTCAGCAGGCTGCAGAGCAAACGTAGATAGCATGCAACACGTGGCAAACAGAAGTAAGCCTAAGCACATGGCAGCCTTAGCCCCTGCTGGCTCACCAGGGAAACCACTTAGCTTTCCAGCAAGTTCTAAGGCTAGTTCAGTTAAAGGAGTATCCTCAGTGCAGTACAAGAATGAATCAGCAAAACCCAAGTCCAGCTTTATTGTTAACTGTCACAATTGTGGTGCAAATCATGAGTCTAAAAGACAGAAGTGCTTCACATTTGGTCGGCAATGTCACAAGTGTAAAAAAATGGAACCATTTTCAAAAGTTTTGCAAATCAAGTAAACCTCTCACAGTTGTAAAGAAAGGTCAAACAAAAAAAGCAAGTTGATCAAGTAGAGACGCAGCAGTCTGCTTTCCATGTAGATGGTGTATCAGTGTTTGGTGAAAGAGTTGATGCAGTGAATTTATTGGCAAAGAGTGAAGTGTTTTGTACTGTCCGGATCAATGGTAAATCCACAGAGCTTAAAGTAGACACTGGTTCAAAGTGTAATGTTATATCAGTAGACTAATTTGCTAAAGTGAGAACTAATGAACAACTCATTGTGGCCAGTAGTGCGAAACTTGTTGCTTATGGAGGTGAAGAAATTCAAACTGAAGGCTCAGTGATGCTTTCATGTTATTTGGCCAAGAACTGTTACAATTTGTAATTCTATGTAGTCGGAAGGCCAGTGCAGTCTTTACTGGGTCTCAAAGATAGTTTGAGAATGAATCTGCTTTCTTTTACCAAAGAAGTTCATCGCATAAGTGCATCTCCTAGTTCTAATTATTCTGAGGCCATTTTCTCAGAGTATGCTGATGTTTTCAATGACAAGTTGGGCAAACTTCCAGTTGTGTATTCTATGACGTTAGACCCAGAGGTCACTCCAGTGGTCAGACTGGCAAGAAAAGTTCTGATAGCTATGCAGAATAAAGTCAAGGCTCAGTTGGATAAAATGGTGCAGCAAGGTGTAATTTGTCCAGTTACAGAACCAGCTGAATTGGTGTTGTCTATGGTAGCAGCTCACAAAAAAGGCTCAGACGAAATCAGAATATGTATTGACCCAAGAGATTTGAACAAAGCATTGAAGAGACCACATCATCCAATGCACGCAGTCAAAGAGGTCGCAGCTCTAATACTGAATGCCACTGTCTTTTCTGTCTTGGATGCAAAAAGTTAATTTTGGCAAATGACGCTTGATCCCAAATCCTCATTGCTAACCACTTTTGGTACCCTGTTTGGCAGATACAGGTTCCTAAGGATGCCATTTGGAATAAATTCTGCAAGTAAAGTCTTTCCGTGTGCAATGGAGCAAATTTTTTTGGGTTATCCTTGTGCTATAATAGTAGATGATTTATTTGGTTGGAGGCAATGGTGAAGCAGACTATGACAGAAACCTAAAGAGAGTTCTAGACAGATCACGTGAAGTAAACTTGAAGCTCAATCCTCTGAAGTGCAAATTCAGGCTTCCAGAAGTTACATATATAGGTAATTTATTTACCAGTACTGGTTTGAGACCAGATCCGACCAAGCAAGCAGCTATCCTTGAGATGTAAACACCAGACAATATTCAAGCTCCACAGTATTTCGTAGGCATGGTTAACTATTTAGGCAAGTTTATACCTGACTTTAGTGAGTTGACAGCACCTTTAAGAGAGCTGACATGCAAAAATGTTGCATGGTCATGGTTAGAACACAACCAGAAGTCATTTGAAGACCTCATGCAGAAAATTGCCACCCCACCTACATTAAGATACTATGATGTGAACAAACCAGTTACTCTTTCCTGTGATGCTTCAAAATTTGGTCTTGGTGCAGTTATACTTCAAGAAGACAGACCAGTAGCCTATGCATCTAGAACACTTACCCAAACTGAGATCCAGTATGCTCAAATCGAGAAAGAACTTTTGGCAATAGTATTTGCATGTTTCAAGTTTCATGATTATATTTATGGTTGAACTATTCAGATTGAAACTAACCACCAGCCTCTAGTTACTATTCTAAAAAAGCCTATGTATTCTGCTCCAGCAAGATTACAAAGAATGATGCTCATATTGCAAAAGTACAACTTCAAAATGATCTATACAGAAGGCAAACTACTTTGTCTGGCTGATACCTTATCCAGATCGCCCAGAAATATGATGGAACAGCTTGATGAAGAGAATTTTGACTTTGACATGATGGCAGTGCATAATTTTTCTACCACTAGGCTAGAAGAGTTAAGCGATCTCACTAAGACTGATCCAATTTACAAAAGCTCAATCACTACATTAATGTTGGATGGCTGTCCAAGCAATCTAGTGTACCACCTGAAGTGCAAACCTATTTTCCTTACAAAGATGAAATGTTGATGGAAGATGGCATTATTTTCAAAGGTCCTAAAATTGTTGTTCCTGCTTCATTACAACAAGAATATATCCAGATTTTGCATCGTGGTCACCCAGGTTTCGCATCCATTAAGAGAAGAGTGAGAGAATTAGTCTTTTGGCCTTCATTACTGAAAAACATTGATAAAGTACTTCTTGTTCAGTATGCAGTAGTACTAGACCACCTTTGCAAAGAGAACTACTTCAGCTAAGTCAAGTCCCTAAATTACCTTGGTCTTACAGTAGCCACTGAGATCTTCAAGTGGAACAATCAACACACCTTGGTATTGGTAGACTCTTAATTTAAACTGGTTTGAAATTGACTTACTACATAACTTAACATCCACTACTTATTATTACTAAGTTGAAACGTCATTTCTCAGTCCATGGTAGTCCACACAAAGTTATCTCTGACAATGGTACTCAATTTACTAGTCAGTTGTTTCAGAAATTTGCAAAAGAATGGGACTTTGTACATGTTACTAGCAATCCTGAATATCCACATTCACATGGTCTAGCTGAACGTGCAGTGCAGAGTACAAAGCAATAAACTGAAAGGTCAAAGCGTGACATTACCAATCCCCGGGATTCATGAAGCTTGCGCCAGGCACAGGCGTAGGTGGTATAATGCCAAATATGGCCGCCGAGTGATTCAGGTACGATCCAATTCCACGTGCACTACCAGTGTACGCCAGATCTGCTCAGCCCTTGGCTCAGGTATGCTAATCACCCCATGCGCAGTACTGCACCATGCAAATGAAGGTACATAGCGATTCATTAAGTGGTGCAGGCGTAGCGTAAGCCTACAGAAATGTAAACCAAAAAAAAAAAACGGTTTACATTTTGCCAAACAGAACATCAGAGTTATGAAAGTGGACCAGACTAATGTATTACAAAGTTAACATATGCCAATGGCTAAATATACATCCAATGGCATAAGAAAAGATGCACAACACCTAAAAACAACATTTAATGTCATGTCCACAGTAACGCAAAGTGTCATAAAATCGCAATGTAATACAAATCATGATTTCACCATAATACTCAATGGTATGCATGGTACACCATAACCAAGCTGCAAGGGTTGCTAAGGGTCTGTGACAGTGTTCGGCGCGGTAACTATGAATTAGTAGTCGATGCTATGCAAATGAGGCAAGTAATAGTGAATCGCAAACGTCCCACAGGACTAAGGATGTACCATACGGCGCAGCGCTACAACACCAAGGAGTGGTTTGGAGGTATACATGACATCAGCAGTGGGGTGTGCCTCCGTAGCTGTAAGCACATTGGAGCAATGCAAATCCGGGCTGCCCGCTGCTAAGCAAAGCCGCAGGATAGGGGTGGGGATGTAGGTATAGCATCGTTTAGCTGAGAGCACATATGGTGCCCGAAAGCGCATGTGTACATGGATGAAAACGTGCCCGAAACCCGGTAAGCGGACGCACGCGCCTCGCACCACAGCTCAAACAGGAAGGTTAGGGGAAGAAAATAAGGAAATGCCGCAGTAGGGCAATTGGAGTACAGCTGAGCAATTAACACCTATTAACTCACAGTGGGCAATCGACGGCAGCTAACAAGTCTGCTTGCAGTAACCTGCAGAACAGGATAGGGGAGGTGTCGGATTGCAAAGAAAAGAGAACTGTCACCGCAGAGCAAAGCAAACCTGCAGTAGATCCGCCATTGAACACATTTCGCAAGATAAGCCAGGTTTTGGAAAGTACAAAAGAAAGCAGGCTGCTGGATGCATGCCAGAAAATGGGAGAGGAAACGTTAAGAAATGTTAAGGGAAGGGCAAGAGGTAATCCACGGCAGCTAAATGTAATTCAACACCAAAGGCACCACAATAGCAGTACCTGTGGTAAAACACATAAGATACCCTGTAGCTCAGATTGTACATACACACCCTATGACATCATCAGTGTTCAAAGCACAATAGTATAAAGTGTGAAGGCACCTCACACACACCTGTGTATTCCCAAACACTGTACCATCGGTGTAAACAGACGGGGAACTTTTACAATGTACATGTTGGGAGCATCCATAGCTGTGATTCATCACCATGTGTTAGAGACTGAAGGTGTTGTAGAGGAGAATGCTGACAACCACCGCAGGCCCCGGAGGAGGAGAAGAGTGTTCAGACCAAGGGTAACCTACCAGGGGCTACATGATCTGGAGATAGTAGAGTGTTACAGGGTGGGCAGGGACATTTTACAGCAAATAGTTGAGCTGTGCCGGCAATGCCTGAGATCCAAAAACCCATCCCAGTGGACACAAAGGTATGTGTAAGCTTGAGAATACTAGCCACAGGTACCTTTCAAAGGCCAACTGGAGATATAATGGGGTTTCTCACAGGCATCTACAGCAGTTCCTGGATGCCATGTTACCACATGCCAATGAGCATATATACTTCCCCCGAACTCAGGAGGAGTTGGCCAGCAATATGTGTCTCTTCCACCATGTGGCACACTACCCGGAGGTACTATGTGCGATAGACTGCACGCACATACATATCAAGTCACCACCCGGTGAGCATGGTAGGCGCTACATAAACCGCAAGGGATACCACTCCATCAACTGCCAGGTCGTGTGCAATGCCCAGGGCATTATCATGGATGTGTGTGCTGGCAGCCCTGGAAGCTACCATGACTCACATCTGTATCAGGTATTTGTCAGGGGGGACATCCCATATGGCCACCTTGTGGGGGATGCTGGCTATGCACTGGAACCGTGGATGATGACTCCCATCAGAAATGCACGCACACCCATGCAAGAACGCCATAATGAGGCACACGCACAAACCAGAATCATCATAGAGCGTGTGTTTGGGATGCTGAAATCACAGTTCCGTTGCTTGGACATATCTGGTGGAGCCTTGCAGTACTCTCCAGGCACGTGTGCCCACATCTTCATAGTATGTGCCATGCTACATAATATGATCCTGCGGAAACAGCTGCAGCAGGGACATAATGGTGAAGGCCCTCACAGCCCACCGCAGTTGCCAAGGCCATCACAGGCACAGAGGGATTCAGACCACGAACACCCTGTGCCCGCCCCAGTAGGCAGACGGAGGTGTGCCCAATATGCCCACGCCTTGGCAAAGAGGGAACGTATAGCACATACACTGACAGTGTAGGCCCCTACGGACTGACACACCTCTCCACCTGCACACACAGTAAACTGGATGGCACACACACACACACACATGACCACCTGTAAATTGTAATGTATAGGTGGCCTACTGTGTGAATCCTACATAGGCAGCCCTCAACCATTGCACACACAATAGCTATTGGAACAAGGAAAGTCAACACCTGAACAGTACACGCACCTAACAGCATATGTTGATACTGTATGTATAGGTTCCTAGGTACACCGGTAGGTACATGCCCGATTGTCAGAGGCCATTCTTCAGCCGAGGCAAACAGTGTCTGCTGTCGCCACCACATCGATTAACCAACTGTCCCTCAGTGGAGCAGAACCAATTGCGGGATCCATGTGTGTAATCACTGTTCCCCACACACTGTGCATGGATTCCCTGGTGTGTTAATGAGGGGCTCCATATAAGGTAATCAGGGATGTAGTGGCAAAGCATGGGGAGTACCCATGACAGGTATCTGTCACCCCAGCATGCTCCACCTATGGTTGTGTGGAGGTGTGAAGATATAGCACATTATAGTGTGTGGCTCACTGTGACATAGATTCCCAATGCTGGAGCACATCCATTAAACATCACTTGGACATACCATTAATAGGTCTCATCCATATGTAAACTAACTGAGTTACACATTTGATTGCAGTATGGAGTAACAGCCATAGTACAGTCCACATACAAAACACCATAACACGTGTACAAATCCCAGATGCCCAAGTGGTAAAGGCACTGACTGTCGTGCATTTTCCCGGTTCCACATCCTGCAAGGGCCGTTATGTAATCCCAAAGGCACGAATAATGGATGTTGGATGCAGGTCATCAGATCAGGTTTAGCACATGTTAGCGGGTTTATGCGTTGGCAAGTGCCGGTAAGCGTAGTTTAAACATGACTATACGGATATGCGCAAAACGGGGCTAAGCTTTGCTGAATATCGCACAGATAACGGTCAACGATGTCCAGAACTGGTGAAACTAGCATTATTCACCCCTGTACTAATAGTGCCTGCTCTGAAAGGTAAAACTACCACTGCCAGGAGTAGAACACGCAATCATGTACACAATCACCTAACACTAAGCTACCCGAGATGTACCAACGGCAGGTGTGTATTGTAACAGGTTAAAACACAAACGTGCGGAGTTCAGGAAACAGTATATACCGCTATGTACACAACGAAAGGTGTGTTCACTCTCCTTCTCACTCTCTCTCTCTCTCTCTCTCTGTATGTATATATATATATATATATATATATATATATATATATATATAAAATAGAGATAGAAAGGGTGATATGTTGATATATACGGATTCACCTATATCTGCAAATATATAGATAGGTCAACGACATGTACACAACCATGGAGGTACAAATAAATAGGATAGCCAACTACCGAATGTTTTACATACCGACACGTGTAATCACGAGGCTTAAAGACCAAAAGACCACAGTACCGGAACACTAGAACCGCGAGTAATATTATCATGATGTTAAGGGACATTTATTTATCGCTGCCGGTGCTGCGGTCCAGGTAGTTAACTGTGTTCAACTGTGTTTGTGATTGCTGTAGTCTGTGTAAGTGTGTGTTGAGGGTGCCGTGTGCGTTTCCGTGGGACTGTAATGTGTGTGTGTGTTTGCATCGTGTGTCTGTTAGTGATAACTCGGAGGTAGATCATTACGGTAGGTGTGGTCATAGCTGGCCGTAGGCATATGGTTACCACCTGTCCCACTTTAAGAGGGACAGCCCCTCCTTGGGCAGTTGTGTCCTGACAACAAATATTAAAAAGGGCAAATGTCCGAGATTGTAGGACATAATTATGTCCCATATATTATGTAACAGTTGCATTAAATAGTTATTCCTGTATCTAAAACACGTAAATGTTACAAGAAACATGATAAGTAGCTAAAGTGCTACAAGAATAAGTATGTATTTAGGATAAAAGTACGTTCTATCCTGTGTACTGACCGTGGGTATGTGTCGGCCTGTAAACACCGATGTGTGTCCTGCAAATGTTCCACTATGGCTATTTGAAAAGGTGGCAACCCAAGCCAAAGAGGTTCAGTCACCAACACAACTGCAATGAGTGAAAATATCTGTGACAGAAATACACGAGACAGCTGTCATTTAGTAACATTCCCTTACATATCGATGTATTTCTGGAGGGATTGTAGTATCAACCTCACCTGCATGCTATACAGGAACCAATTAACAATGGCTCAATGTATAAGCCTGCAACAACCATAGATGTTAAGTTGTCAATCTCGCCTTCATTCTTGCTGGATGGGTTCGGAGCCGATCCTCGGCTCCGACTCGGCACTTGCTTTAGCTTGAGAACTCCTTTTACCAGCTCGAGGCAACCCTATATCCCATGATGCAAGGCGGAACTACCTCAGATCTCGTTTGCCGCTTTGCGAAAGAGGTCTCCTTTGCCAGCTGAGGTAAGTAATTTTTTGTCAAAAGAGAAAAAAAAAAGCTTAGTTAGGGATTTATTTCCCCCTTGTTTCCACTTTCTTAGTCTGTAGTGTGTTTACAGCCCACCCTATTCCCTTATATTTCAAAACTTTTAAATTCCCTTGGTAATTGTATAAAGTTTAGTTAGGCCTAGACCCCATTGGTTAATCCCTACCTGTGTGTGTGTGTTAGGGGATTAATTGTGTGTGTTTGTTGGGGTTTGTGTGTGACTTCTTCCTTAAAAATGTCAAAGGAAGGCAAGGTCTCAGGCTTCAAGAAGTGTGACTCATGCTGTCAGAAAATGTCTCTGACAGACGGTCACACTTCTTGTGTTTACTGCCTGGGGCCTTTGCACCTGCAGGACTCCTGTGCTTTGTGTCACTCTTTTAGCCAGAGAGTCCTGCAGGAACGGAGGAATAAGTTAATCCTCCGTGGCTTACTTAAGCCAGAAGGTTCTCCCTCTAAAACAGGGTCTGGTAAACCTTCTAAGCCACCGAAGGTTCAGGCTACAGTATCTAAGCCTCCTCCGGTGGCTCCGGCTCAGTCGGAGCCGAGATCTCGGCTGGAACCGATCTATCTACTTCAAAGTAGTGGGTTCGGCACCGATCGGTTCCGACACGGGTCTACTGTGGCCTTGTCGGCTCGGCTGGAGCCGACACCTTATCCAGCATCGGGCGAAACCTTGGCTCCATCTGGAATTCAGGGACTTTGGCTCCGATGGCTTCGTCGAAGAGATCTCGGTCCCCTTCGTTGCAGAGTATCCACTCGGCTCCGGGGTCTCCTCTTTTGTCGGAGCGGAGCCATCGGAGCCGATCTTCGAGATCTTCCAGGCTGTCTGACCACGACTTAGAGAGGGTGGTAAGCAGGCTGTTGAAGTCGCAGGCACTGGCCAAATGCTCCATAGCCCGTCTCAGCAGACTTGCTATTGTTTCACCCTTGAACTTCCTCCTCCGACTCCACACCAGAGTTCGGAGCCGGAGCTTCGGGACAGCGACTGTTTGCACGGAGCCGATACATCCTTCGCTCCGTCCTCGGCTCCGATCTCCTCCTTGATGCCTTCCTTGGAGGGATCCGGTCGTCGGGTTTCGCTTGTCGGCTCCGAGGGGGCTAGTGGCATCGGACCCTTGTCCAACCCCGCTCTCCCTCTCGGGGCTTTGGTAAGCTTGGCACCGACATCGGCCTCGGAGCCTTCCCTCTCAGTGGAGCCGGGAATTCCTGTATCCTCGGATCGGGGATATTCTGGCCTCCCGCGGAGGGGAGCCTTTGAGGTGATGAGGAGTGTCCTGGCCACTGAGCCAGGTCAACGGTCCATCCCTCTAGCTCCTCCCTCTTCGGTGCCTGTAGACACCTCTTGCCAGCCTCTTGCTCTCAGGCCCAGGGATCCATCGCCCAGGTTTCCCCAATGGGAATTTCCTCCTCTTCAAGTTTCTCCTGATCCGCAGGTGAACCCCTCGGAAGAGGACATGTAAGAGGAAACACACAGACTCGCGCGAGTCTACTAGATCTGATACCGACTTAGATGAGTCGGAGGGTTCCCGATCCCCTCTGAGGATGTCTCCTTTTCAGACATCCTTGAGCTCCTCAAACAGAGGGGGAATTGGCCATCCATTGATCCCTCCGAGGATGAGTCGGTATACCTGGAGGCTTTTGGATCCCGACCCTCCACCTCCTGGGTGTCTCCGCCTTTCGACCCACTTATGCAGGTAGTGGCTCGGAAGGTGTGGGCGGCTCCAGATTCTGTGGAACCTGTCCCCAGGAGACCATCCAAGTTTATCACGGCTCCTACGGACAAACAATTTCTTTCCAAGGGCATCTCTGTGGATGCTATGGTGGTGGCGGCGGCCACTAAGAAGGAACTGGCGGATCCTTCAGTACCTGTCCATCCTCCTAACAAGGATTCTAGGACCATGGACAGGTATGGAAAGCGGATGTTTTCTTCAGCGACCTTTGCTATGCGTCCGCTGAACTACCTTTGTCACTTCACCAGGCTTCAAAGAGATATTCTCAAGGAACTGGGTGAAGTGGTCCAGGATCCTTCTGCTGCTGGGGCTCAAGAGAAGATTGCCTCTCAGCTAGCAATCCTGAATTCCCTATCCAACTCCTCCATGCGGCTCATATCCTATGCGGCCGACGGAGCGAGGAGAGGGGCAGGCACAGGAGTCGGTCTTAGACCCCAAGCCGGGATGGGGCTTTGTAATTTCGGACCCCTTTAAGGCGTCCTTCACTAATACCCCTTTGATGGTTCGGGTTTGTACGGACCTTAGGAGAAGGATACGTTGACCAGGTGTGAGCAGGACGGTAAAACTCTTTCTGCCGTTGGAGTCCATTTTCCACCCCTTCTAGACCATATCCCAAGGGTCAGAAGGGAGGAAGATGTGGTTCTGCAAAGCCCAAGGAGCTACACGGACACGTGGTCAGTTTACCCCGAGGCAGAGGGGTAACAATAATAGACGCCGCCCTAGAGGCAGGGGGTCCTCAGAACCAGGGCAACAGGGAGTCTCTTCCTGAGAAGCCCTTTCAGCATCCCTGAGGTGTTGCCCGACTATCCACCCTTGGAGGCAGTCGGGGAAGGATTCGCTGTACCCAGTAGCCTGGCATTCCCTCTCACAAGATATGTGGGTACAGTCGATCATATCCGAGGGTTACAAAATCCCCTTGAAAGGTATCCGTACCTCAACAATCCCTTCCAGACATCTCACCCGGTCAAAGGGATTTGGCACAACAGGACGTTTCATAGCTCCTAGCAAAACGTGCCCTCCAGACTGTGCCCGCACACCAGGTAGGATCCGGCGTCTACTCGAGATTCTTTTTGGTCCCCAAAGGACGGGATTGGAGACCAATATTAGACCTGAGCAGTCTAAACAGATTTGTCAAGAAGGCAAGATTCGGATGGGCACGCTTGAGTCCATTCTCCCCTTTCTGGGCAAGGACAACTGGATGTGCTCTATAGAGCTTCAGGAGGCGTACTATCACATAAAGATTCACAGGCGCTCCAGAAGGTTTCTCCACTGGCTAGGGACCAGTCATTACCAATTCAGAGCCCTGCCCTTTGGCCTCACTTCAGCCCCAGAGTGTTTACCAAATGCATGGCAGTGGTCACAGCTCATCTGAGACGTCAAGGATTCCAGGTGTTTCCTTATTTGGACGACTGGCTCCTTTCCGCCACCACCAGGTGTCAGCTTCTTCAGACCAGAGACTACACTCTGCAGCTTTGCAGGAGTTTGGGAATTTCAGTAAATTTCGAAAAATCTTCTCTGCTGCCTTGCCAATCTATCACCTTTATAGGCGCAGAATTAAACACCGTCAAAATGTTAGCCAGACTAACAGATCAAAGAATTCTGGACATCCAAAATTGTTCGGATTCTATTGCAGAGCAACAAGGTCAAAGCCAGATTTATACTGAAGGTTCTAGGTCTTATGGCTGCGGCCATTGTTCTTCTACCACTGGCTCGCTTCCACATGCGTCTTCTACAATGGATGCTATTCACGCAGTGGTCGTACCACAGTCTCCCGATGAGGCACGAAATCTTAGTCACACAGTCGTGCAGAACTCATCTGAATTGGTGGATATCTTCCCTCTTCTTCATCAGGGCCGACCCTTTGTTCCCCTCCTCCAGTTGCCACAGTCACTACGGATGCCTCTCTGATCGGGTGGGGGCATTATCAGGGCAGGATGGTCCACGGGACGTGGCAACCCATAGAATACCATCTGCACATAAATGTCCTGGAGATGAGAGTGGTGCTTTTAACGTTGCAAGCCCTCAACGACTTTCTTCCCACGGGGACTATTGCAGTACAAACGGACAACATGTCCGTGGTCTGGTACATCAACAAGCAGGGCGGGACCAGGTCCTATCCATTGTGTCGAGAAGCTCTCAGACTTTGGCAATGGGCAATCTCCTCTCATCGGTTTCTGATAGCAACGCACATCCCCGGCAGGTCCAACCTCTTGGCGGACAGGCTGAGCAGATCCATTCTGATGCCTCACAAGTGGTCTCTCAATCAATCTGTAGTGGATCAGATTTTTCTGAAGTGGGGCACTCCTTGTTGCGATCTTTTGCTACTCCTCAAAACAACAAGTGCCCGATTTTTTCACCTCTTTCCCCTTCCAGGCCAACCCCTGAGAGACTCTCTAACCCAGGATTGGCCCAGGGACTTCTATGCTTTTCCTCCTTTTCCCTTGATTCCACAAGTCATTCAGAAAGCCACCATTTTGAGGGCCAAGTTGATTCTCATTGCCCCCTATTGGCCTCGACAAATTTGGTTTCCGTCTCTGCATCGTCACCTTCTGGTGCAGCCCTGGCATCTGGACCCAGTTCGGATCTCTTGATCCACCAGTCGGGTCAGCAGCACCGGGCCATTCATTCTCTCAACCTCACTGCTTGGTTGCTCCACTTCCTTCCCTAGCCAGGCTACCGATGATTTCTGACTCAGTCAGAGACATCTTAGTGTCTTCTTTAAAGTCGTCCACTAGGACTGTTTATGCTAGCAAGTGGCGACGTTTTCTATTTGGGCAAATTCCAGGAATATTGATCCCTTTACTGCTCCTGTACATTCTGTTTTAGATTTCCTGGCGGAGGTTTTTCATTCAGGATCCTCGTCATCTACAGTTAAAGTACAACTGGCTGCTATTTCCAAGTATCATGTTGGCTTGCATGACAATAACATTATGTCTCATAGATTATGCAAGGCCTTTCTGAGAGGAGTTTTTCTCCTAAAGCCGCCTATAAAGCATCCTCCTCCGCAATGGGATCTAAACTTAATGTTGGCATCCTTGATACTACCTCCCTTGAACCGTCTGCTTCATGTTCTTTGAAGTTATTGACCTGGAAAACTATATTCTTACTGGCTGTCACTTCAGCAAGAAGGGTTTCCAAGATTCAAGCTCTCTGCATTCGTTCCCCTTATTTGGTTTTCATAAGGACAGGGTATCATTAAGAACGAACCCTTCCTTTCTCCCCAAAGTTGTGTCTCAAACCAATATTAACCAATCTATAGATCTACCAGTCTTTTTCCCAAACTATTCCGACAGAGCTGAACAGAAACTGCATTTTTTGGATGTCCATCGTCAGCTCAGGTACTATTTGCATAGAACTAAACAATTCAGGAAATCGGACCAATTATTTGTCTCCTATGCAGAAAACAGGATAGGTCTTCCAGTTTCTAAAGTGACCTTATCCAGATGGTTGACTTCCACCATTTCCTATGTGTACTCTCTCAGAGGCAAGCAGCTATCTTCTAAACCAAAAGCACACTCAACCAGGAGTCTATCCACTTCTGCAGCCTTTCAGGATAGACTACCCATTGATACCATTTGTGCAGCAGCTACATGGGCCACGCCTCATACCTTTGTCTCTCATTACAAGTTGGACTTGGCCTCCAGAGATAGGGCCAGTTTTGGTTCCACAATTCTCAAGAGTCTGTTCCATTGAGCCACCCGGGATACAGGTGCTAGGGACGCGGTCCCATCCAGCAAGAATGAAGGCGAGATTGACACCTTAACATTTAGAAGTTATGTACCTACCATAACGTTCCATGTTAGTTGTCTTCTCTCGCCTTCTTTCTTGCGTCCCTCCCTCCTTCCCCCTGGCCTGGACAGATCTTGAAGAGTTCCTATCAGGTTGTTTTTCCTCCTGAGCCTTCATATGAGGACTCCTATTATGAACTTGTGTTCCTAATTATGTTAGGTTAGTCCTTAGCAGGGTAGGTTAGCTACCAAACGAGATCTGAGGTAGTTCCGCCTTGCATCATGGGATATAGGGTTGCCTCGAGCTAGTAAAAGGAGTTCTCAAGCTAAAGCAAGTGCCGAGTCGGAGCCGAGGATCGGCTCCGAACCCATCCAGCAAGAAAGAAGGCGAGAGAAGACAACTAACATGGAACGTTATGGTAGGTACATAACTTCTAATTTTAGTCTACTAAATGATAGGTCTTCAATTAGGGAAGGAGCCAACACACACATATGGAATATGTAGAAATGCAGTCCCCACAAACCTGTATATGCTATGTACACCCACCTACATCTCCCCCACACCCGAAACAATTGCAATACAGACTGTAATAACATCACAAACATCCACTCACTCAATTACATCTGCAGAAGTATTAACATACCTTGTGAGAGACACACTTGTAATGGCGCCAGGTAAAATCTTATCTGTTGTATAATGGAACAGACAGCGATGTTACAGGATGTGAGAGTGTTCAATCTCGCCGTTTGTTCTGCCACACGGGTTCGGAGCCGATCCTCGGCTCCGAGTCGGCCGCATCGCAAAGCTCTGCATCTCAGAGAAGCTCGAGACCAGACTATATCCCACAATCCTCCCTGCCATTACTCAGATCTAGTTTGCCGCTGCAACAGATCGGATCGAGGAGAGCTCGGACCAGAGGGGAATTTGCTAATTTTTTGCTATATTTCAGATAAGCTGCTTTCTTTTTTGTAAAAAAAAAAGTTTCTAAAAGTTAGTTATAGTATAGGAAGTGTGTGTGCGTGTGTGTTATTAATATAATAATTGTACAATATTATTCTTAAGGCTCTTTTTGTGGCCTACCCTTTTTTCTCTTGGTGTGGTTTCTTGAGTGTTCTTTCTACACTTTATATAGATATTCACTTTATATATAGATATACATATATAGAAGTTAGTTAGTTAGTTTTTTTGTCAAATTAAACCTAGTAGAGTGTCTTTTACTTCTACCATTCATGTCGGAGAAAGCCAAATCTCGCTTTAAAAGATGTCAGTGTGGGCAGAAAATGTCTATCACTGACAACCACATGTCCTGTGTTTACTGTCTTGGCCCTCTCCACCTGCAAGAGGATTGCTCTATATGTCACTGCTTCAGCGGGAGGGTCATGACAGATAGACGCAGGAAGCTTATAGATAGAGGGTTGCTTAAGCCTGCCTTTCAGGAGGCTTTAGATAAATCGGACCAGGCTTCTAAGTCCTCGAAGGGGTCGAAGATGTCGGAGCCCATGTCATCGGCTCCGAGTTCATCTTCGAAGGTTCGTTCGCTGGTTCCACAGACCTCGGGGCCGAGCGTCGAACGTTTATCTTTCACTGAGCCCCAGATCTTGGAAAAGGTGTCAGAGCTGCCGCCACCGTCCATTCTTCGGTCGGTGCCATCTTTGGCTCCTTCGACCCGTTCTTCCAGACCGTTATCTGAGACAGATGTGGATCGTGTCATGCAGAAACTCATGGAAAACATGGCCCTTTCCAAGTTGATTGCAGTTTCCTCCCAATTGGTGTCGAAACTAGAAGGCCTCCCCATGTCTCCAACAGGTCCTCCTTTGAGACCCATCCAGTTTTCGGAGCCGGGAGAGGATGAGCTGATAGTGGAGCCCTCGGTGCCGAAACCGTCCATTGCACGATCGACACCATTGACTTCGACTCCTTCGGAACCTGTAGGTGAGTCGCGGAGCCGACGGTCTCTCCTCTGTTCTGGGACCAAGAGTCGTACCGACCTTTCGGTGCTGACTCTCCCTCTCGGGGCCTCGGCACAGATTGGCTCGGCTCCGTCCTCGGGGTTGGGGCCCACGGCCCCCGTGTCTGGAACGCTCCCGTGTTCTTCAGAACCGGGGGAGTCCTCGGCTCAGGGTTCAGGGGCTTTTGACCTTATGAGGAAGGTATTGTCTGCACAGACAACCACTTCATCAGAGTCATCTTCTCCTTCCCCTAAAGGGCCGCTTTCTGTTTCTGCCCCCACGACCCATCAAAAGCGTAGAGCCCCATTGCCTCAGCCACCCCCAGAGGGTTCACCCTGTTCCTTGGATGCCTCACTGGAAGCCCCCTCTGATGAGGTCCCAAGGAAAAGATTGTGCAAGAGGAGGCACATAGATTCCCCGCAGGAATCTCTAACGTCTGACACTGACTTAGATGAGGCAGAGGGGTCCCCAAAATCCCCCTCTGAGGATGTGTCATTTGCGGACATCCTGGAGATCTTAAAACAGAGGGGTGATTGGCAGTCCCTAGCCCCACTGAGGGCAGTCGGTGCTGCTGAAGGCTTTTGGGGCTCAACCATCTACCTCCTGGGTGACTCCGCCCTTCGATGAATTAATGGAATTAATTGCTCGAAGGGCGTGGGAGACACCGGACACAGTGGAACCAGTTCCTCGAAAACCAAACATATTTATCACCGCCCCCCAGGACAAGACTTATCTCACCAAGGGAGTTCCGGTCGACGCTATGGTGGTGGTGGCAGCCACGAAAAAGGAGATGTCTGAGTCTTCCTCATCTGTTCATCCTCCTAATAAGGATTCTAGGACTATGGACAGATACGGGAAGCGCGTTTTTAGTTCAGTGACTTTTTCCATGCTTTCGCTAAACTATTTGACACATTTCACACGTCTGCAGAGGGATCTCATCAAGGAGCTGACAGATACCCTCCAGGGTAACACAGATGCTGTTTCAGATAAGGTAACAGCACAACTTAACATGCTTACCTCCATAGTAAACTCATCCATGAGGCTCATCTCGTAAGCGGCCGAAGGATCGAGTAGAGCTGCAGCTTGAGCAATTGCTCTATGAAGACAATCCTGGATGTGGCTGTGCTCCTTTGCGGAAGCCTTCAAGTCTTCCTTTGCCAATGCCCCCTTTGATGGTGCCACTCTTGGGCCCAAGGTGAAGGAGACTCTGACTCGGTGTGAGCAAGAGGGAAAGACCCTGTCTGCTGTCGGGGTCCGTTTTTCCGCTCCAACTCGACCGTATCCCAAAGGGCAACGAGGCGGAAAAATGTGGTTCCATAAGACTCAGGGATCTTTCCAAGCCACACAGAGTGATGCCCCCTCCAGAGGCAGAGGGGGGAGTAGAAATGGAAGACGCCACCCCGGCGGCAGAGGGGGTTCGCATTACCAAGGCAACAGGGATACCGTCCCTGGGAAGCCTTTCCAGCACTCCTGAACGGAGGCCCGGCTGTCCTGCTCTGGAGGCAGTCGGGGGTCACTTGGCTTTATACCCACAGGCCTGGCTAAATATTACCTCGGATTCCTGGGTAAAAAGCATTGTAACCAGAGGATACAAAATCCCCTTCATATCAACTCCACCCCAACAAAGAAAGTTTCCAGATGTGCCACCCCATCCGAGAAGCCCAGCAGCAATAGAAATTTCAAAGCTGCTCAAAAAAAAGAGTCATCCAACCAGTCCTGGCGGACCAAAGAGGATCCGGAACATACTCAAGGTTCTTTTTAGTTCCGAAAAAGACAGGGGACTGGAGACTGATTTTACATCTCAGCAATCTCAACACCTTCGCGAAGAAGGAAAAGTTCCGGATGGTCACGCTTCAATCGATCCTTCCATTTTTACAGAAGGACGATTGGATGTGCTCCATAGATCTCAAAGACGCGTACTACCACATCAAAATGGCCAGACCATTCAGGGATCACCTGCGCTTCCGGCTGGGAGCCAGTCACTTTCAGTTTCGAGCTCTGCCCTTTGGACTCACCTCAGCCCCCAGGGTATTCACCAAATGCATGGCAGTGGTTGCGTCTCACTTGAGACTACAAGGATTCCAGGTGTTTCCCTATCTGGACGACTGGCTCCTCACTGCCACCACCGAGCGTCGCCTCATACAAGTCAGAGACTACACAGTCGACCTTTGTTCCCACCTAGGGATTTCGATAAACTTCGAAAAATCTGCCTTATCGCCCTCACAGCATATTTCATTCATTGGAGCAGACCTAGATACACGATTAACACTGGTAAAGCTCCCTCCAATAAGGGCGTCATCCCTCAAACAACAGGTTCTTCTTCTACTACAGAGCAGGAAAGCCCCGGCCAAACTGGTGTTGAAGGTTTTGGGACTAATGGCAGCGTCTCTGATCGCAGTTCCTATGGGAAGATTACACATGAGGCTCCTCCAATGGCTGCTTTTTGTGCAGTGGTCGTTCCAGCAGTTACCCCTAGCGCACGAGATTCTGATAACAGACTCTTGCAGACGAGACCTCTCATGGTGGGTGTACAGTCAGGATCTCAGTATGGGTCGTCCGTTTGTTCTACCCAATCCGACGGCCACAATAACCATGGACGCTTCCCTGATAGGGTGGGGGGGTCTATTTCAGGGAAGAACAGTCCAAGGGGAATGGTCCAACATGGAGTACAGCCTGCACATAAATGTTCTGGAGCTGAGGGTGGTGTTCCTAGCATTGCAACACTTCCAAGCTCTCTTACCTCTAGGAACAGTGGCAGTTCAGACGGACAACATGTCTGTGGTCTGGTACATAAACAAGCAAGGGGGAACCAGGTCTTACCCGTTATGCAGAGAGGCCATGAGAATTTGGCAATGGGCAGAGTCCACGGGTCGCTTTCTGATAGCAACGCACATCCCAGGGTCATCCGTCATTGCGGACAGGTTGAGCAGAGCCATCCTGTTACCTCACGAGTGGTCCCTCAATCCACAGATGGCAGAAAAGATCTTCCGCAGATGGGGCCAGCCTTGCTGCGATCTATTTGCTTCCCCGTTGAATGCAAAATGCAGAAGCTATTTTGCCCTTCTACCCCCTCCAGGGGATGTCCCCAGGGACGCACTGATACACGATTGGCCCCCGGGTCTCCTATATGCATTCCCACCTACCCCCTTGATTCCCAGATTTCTACAGAAAGCCAGGAACCTGGAAAGGACAATAATACTCATAGCCCCATTCTGGCCTCGGCAGATATGGTTCCCATTTCTTCCAGCCCATCAAACAGAGGAACCGTGGATTCTGGACCCAGTACCAGATCTACTGACTCATTCATCGGGAGTTCCTCACCTGTCTCTTCAATCCCTCAAACTAGCAGCTTGGCTGCTCCGCTTCCCTGCCTAGCCAGGTCTGATCTACTTTCTCCGGCAGTTCAACACATTCTGGTTGCCTCTCATAAAGCTTCCACTACAAAACTCTACAGGAGTAAATGGAAACGCTTTGTATACTGGGCTTCTAGCCAACACTTAGACCCCCTGGTAGCTCCTTTACATAAAGTATTGGAATTTTTATCTATCCATTTTCATGAAGAAGCCTCTACTTCCACACTAAGAGTACAGTTGGTGGCCATATCGAACTTCCATATTGGTGAGGACGGTTCTCCCATTATGTCTCACAGACTTTGTAAGGCTTTTATGAAAGGAAACTTCCATCTTCGGCCGCCCGTCAGGAAGCCTTTCTTTCCATGGAGTTTAAATTTGCTACTGTCACAACTCATGTTGCCACCCTTCGAACCTGCTTTGTCCTGCCTCCTAAAGTTCTTATCGTGGAAGACACTTTTTCTCGTAGCTGTTACTTCAGCTCGAAGAGAATCAGAGCTACAAGCATTATCGGTCAGACCACCTTACTTGATCTTCCACCCAGATAGAGTCTCTTTGTGTACAAATCCATCTTTCCTTCCAAAGGTATGTTCCGTCACAAATATTAACCAATCCATGGAACTCCCTACCTTCTTCAAGAACCATACTAACAAGTTGGAGTATATGCTGCACAAGTTGGATGTTCACAGGCAGTTAAGATTTTATTTGGATAGGACTAAAAGTTACAGGAAGACAGATCAGCTTTTTGTCGCGTTTGCAGACAATAAAAAGGGCATGGCAATTACAAAATGTACATTATCTAAATGGCTTGCTGATTGTATAGCCTTTGTATACTCTAAGTCGAATCAGTCCTTACCTACCAAACCTAAGGCCCATTCTACCAGATCCGTTTCCACTTCCTTGGCTCATGCAGCTCATTTGCCTTTGGACACGATTTGTGCAGCAGCCACGTGGTCTAAGCCACATACTTTCATCACTCATTATAGAGTTGACAAAGCCTCCAAAGACAGGACATCTTTTGGTTCCACTGTGCTTAGGAACGTTCTTCCATGAGTCACTCGGGGTGACGGAGCTAGGGACGCTACCGTGTGTAAGAACAAACAGATTGAACACTCTCACATAAAGAAGTTATGTCCTTACCATAACGTTCCATGTGGAGTGTTCATCTCGCCTTTGTTCTTACATTCCCTCCCTTCCCTCCCCCACGTGTTTTGGAAGAACGGGTAGGACTAGACTCTGATTGAAATGTCTTAACCCCTTCCGGGGTATATTGTCCTGTGTATCATGGGGTATATGCTACCACCCTTAGTTATTTGCTATGGTGAGAGAGTGTCTCTGGATGTCTGAGAGAGTGTGTAGTTCTTACACCTGAGGTATTGGTGTATCGGTCTGGTTTGTTTGCAAACTAGATCTGAGTAATGGCAGGGAAGATTGTGAGATATAGTCTGGTCTCAAGCTTCTCTGAGATGCAGAGCTTTGCGATGCGACCGACTCGGAGCCGAGGATCAGCTCTGAACCCGTGTGTAAGAACAAAGGCGAGATGAACACTCCACATGGAACGTTATGGTAAGGACATAACTTCTTTTTTTGTTTGCAATAGTCCCTTATCAGACGGGTGAGATGACAGGAACACTCACATGTAGAACCACATACTCTAGCCGTCACACACAATCTACGGGGGACATGAATTCAAAATATCCGTGTCTCTCCAAATAGCAGTTCCAATTCCTCACACAAAACACATACAGGCCATCTCCCCGAAGGTAGGGCAAAAGGGCAACGCCCAAGTGGAGTATTCAATTATACCCCACTGTTGCCGCGTAACTGGCGAATGGAGTAGCTGCACAGCTGATGTGCATGTAATAATTTACTCAGGAACACCAATTGGTGGCAGGATACCACATGTTACAGGTATCTACGTATATAAGGATGCTTTGCCATATATTCAAACCGTATGCTCATACCATAGAACCGTTTAAACAGGAAAAGTGTAAGAGAGATATTTACGAAGACTCGGAACGCTAACAAGGTATGTAAAACACTCAGTATATTAGTGTATGTAGAGCCTGTTTTGTATTAATTAAAGTGTATGCAATGCATAAAGTGGGAAAAGGTATTATGTAGTGATGTCTTGTTGAGCATAGTAACGCTTGTAGAAATTGTGTGTCCTGCTGTGGGCCACAATGTAAACATCTCATACACCACAAGGGATGCTACATGAGGGCTTTAAACACAGCAATTCCACACCACCCGCCGTCAGTGGTAGGGTTTGTCCAACAAGTACGTGCCATAACAGGGGGTAGTATATGTTGATATACTGTCACAGTAGGCATGTGTATGGGCATATAACGAGAATAACATGCCTAAGGTGGTCCTGCTGTGCAAGTATGCTTTGCATTATGGGATAATGTTTAAAATATGTGTAATGTACAGTATTGTAGGTAGATATGTCAGATATGTTACACAGCATAACTGTTATATCATGCAAATAAAAGGTATGTCTATTGTTATGTACAATACACAATAACAGGATACATATGGCTTGTAGTCACGGGACAGTGTAACAGCATGATAGCTAATTGAAATGGAAGAGCTACTCAATTATCCATGCACAAAGGACATGTAATAGCTTCACAGGTTCATAGTTAGGTACTATGCTGTCTGGCCAAGTCCATTTGTAAGCCCGACTACAGTGTTTTCACTGGCGGCACCTCCCTAGGGTAGTGTCCTGTGTCTGTGAACAGCAGAGCCATTTGTTACCTGCACCTGTGTACAGTACAGCCACTGCAGTGATCCCTGGCGTATATGTGTGTCTCCCATCCACCCATCGGGGTATCTCATGAAGAGTGCTAGTGAGGGGCCCTGCTTGATGTACATAGGAATCATGTTTCAAAGCATGGTGAGTGTCCGGTTCAGGAATGTATCCCTCAAGCACGTCTTACTCATTGTTGCATTTGTGTACATATCCCTAAGCATGTTGCTCTCAGTGGCTTTTGCTTATGTTGCTTATGTGGAGTATATCCATCTATATTGTTGTGGACATGGGCCCTGTATGTTCAGCAGAGGTCACCTCTGAGTATGCAGTATGCAAATGTGTACAGTTGTGGTGTCTGTAGTTGTGCTGCATATGTCATCCTTCGGAGGTCAATAATCCTCATGGTGTGTTAATGTTGTGGTATGTAAAGCCGTTGCTGTTCTGTAAGGTACACCCCAAAAGGGGTGTTGTACCCTTGAACGTGTGTCATACCTCAGGAGTATAGAGGTACAATGGGTGCCTTTGTTCCAGCTACAAACCCATTACAGTTTAGGGTGGCCATGTAGAAGGATATCCATGCCACATTGGCAATATGGTTTTCAAAGGAGTGGGTGCTATATACGTGTGTACTAAGATCCCGTATAATGTCACATGTATGTATGGGACTACCACCTATGTGATAGTCAGTGGGTGATTGGTGTAATCCAAAGGGGATGTCTATGTACCTTGTGTCATGCAGCTTGAGGCCATGTTATCGACACCAGGTATCCGTAGCAGTGACACCCTTATGGAGGGTGTCTGTATCAGCTGGTGGATCAATTATGGCTCCTTGTTTGCAGTCGTCTGGAAACCTATTCAGGGAAAGTCCCTCTGTGCTAGCCTGTACCTCAGGGAAGCATATACCGAACGTGAGGGGTCATATGACTGAGGACTGGGGTACGCCAAGTGTAACTGAATTACAGTAGGTACTATGGTATGCTACCCTCACTGTGTGGGTCCTGTCCGTGAGCCACTTTGCATAACATCTCGAGATGTAGGGGTCGATGTGCAGGTGGATGTGTATGTTGTCAATACCAGAATGGAGAACGGTGCTGAAAGCCAGTGAGAGGACAAGGTAGGCTGTGTGGACCCCCTTACCGTCATCAACTACCCTGGTAACTGTATCAGAGGAGTCCACCAGATGTAGGAGCCATGGTCTGGCCCTAACAAATCCAACCTGGGTGGCATCAAAGGTCTGGAGTTCACCAATGTCTCTGTGAATGACTTCCATGATGATGTGCCCCATAGCCTTGCAGAACAGTCCAGTCAGGCGTATAGGGCAATAGTCCCTCTGGTCCATTTTGGCGCCACCTGTGTGGAGTGTGATAACTGTTGCTGTGTGCCATTCAGGGGCCACAATGTCTGATACAAGGCTATTAGTGAATGTGCTGGCCAAGTGGGGAGTCATGTCGTTCTGAGGTTTGTGTAAATCGCAGCCTGGGATGTTGGACGGTCACTTGGCGTCTGTGTTCCAGGCCTTAGAGAGTGCAGGTTGGAACTGTGTAGTTGTGACCGCAGGGACTCTGCATTGTTCCTGTATAGATTTTGGCCCTGGAGGGAGTGAGAGAGTGTAAAGTTAGCATTGAACCTATCTGCCAGGATGTTGTCAATATCAGTCGGTTCTGTAATGTTCCTGCCTAACCGTCGTATGTCAGAGCAGATATGGGTATTGCCATCGAGTACTGACATACTTCCATAACGCTTTGTGGTAGTCCTTGGAATGTGTCACAGTAATGTTTACGTAGCTAGCTTTGGATGATGTGATAAGGGATCCCGGATTCCTCCTGAGGCTGACCAGTGAGCTACCCCACCCATGGGATTGTACTCCACTTTGCAACAGCCTCCACCTTCTGTTGTACATTATGTCCATGGAACTGGACCCCCAGAGTGGCGTCCGTTATCTGGTGGGTGCCATCATGGCTCTGTTTGGGATAGCATGATCCATGCAGTCGTGTAAGTGCTAATGAAGTGCAGTGGTGTATGTTTCAGCATTTGTAAGTACATTGTCCATCTGCACGGGTGTCATGACGTTTACTACCGCTGTCATAAGACGTCTGAAGTAGGCCTTGTAGAAATCTTGTACTGTGTATTCTGTGAAGGGTGTGGTGCCGGGATGTGGATAACAAGGGTGATTAGCATACGTTCGGAAACTACCAACGAGGGGATAACCCCAGGTGTGGAACACCAGTCACATGTTGGTAATGTCCATGTCTAAGATATTGTTGACCTTGGTGGTGGTGTGTATGGGTTGATCAAGCCGATTGGAGGTTATGAATCCCAGAAAGTGTTGGCCTAATGTGTCGGTACATGAGTAGGTATCCCAGTTAAGTGTGGGGTAGTGTCAGTCTCACATCAGTAGTTCTTGTCCAGTACACCAAGAAATGAGGGCCGGTAACCGTGGGGTATGGTGTGGAATTCGTAGCAAGTTACAATGTGTATAGCAGTTCTGGCCACAGTTAGTTGCACGTGGATTACCTCTGATGCATTGTGCTAAGTAACCAGCCTGGAGGTGTGTACATCCTTGTGAAATATGGACACACCACCGCCGTGGGTGTTCCAGTCCTGGTTACATGACTGAAAGGTGTGGTCTGCGTATAACCTGTCAGTGCAGGTGTGCTCTCCAGAGCCTAGAGGCAGGTCCCAGTCACTGCAGAGATATCGTAGTGGTCCATTATAAGGAGTGCCTCGCCTGAGTGCGTTAGAGATGACCAGTGGTCCATTATAAGGAGTGCCTCGCCTGAGAGATGAAGATGTCAAGCATTGAGTAACATTACCCCAGGTTTTGCTTGCCTGTTCCTGTTCTGGTGGTGAATATGTTATTGGAAACTGTCCAAGACAGGCAGTATAGGAGCAGCAAGAGCCTTACATGTTATCCATAATCCCAGGGCCGACAAGTGCAGGTCATCTGTGCCAAAGCATCGTGTTTTGTTGACCATGTCATTCAAAGCAGACAGATACTGGATGCCTGTGGAATGACAGCAGAAGCATAGGCAACTGTTGAAGTGAAACATTCATTCGTTGTACAGTGGTATCAGTCTGGATGAATCCAGAATGCTTCTCAGGGCTTGGGCGATACCTTCCTGGGCTACAAGACTGGAGAGCTATTGCATGTCCCTGTACATGTAGTCCAGGAAGTTACATCTCAGGGCAGTCACACTAACATGGAGAATGACAGTCAAATTGTACCTGGTGAGGTGTGGCATGCGTGCATAGGTTATGTTGCGGATCCTGTTACCCGACAGCCAGATGTAAGCGACTATTGCCTTGTGTAGCCTGCTGAGTGGGACATCAGTGTGACCGCCTACAGATTCACCTATGAATGGTGTGTTGGGTATGTTATAACACCCTATTGGCTGTAGTTGATGGGCACACGAGTCTGTGGGCTATAAGTAATTGGTGTTGTGTTTGGTGATGGGGGCTGCCTCTGTTGCCTACACAGAGAGTATGGAGAGGTTCCGCAAATGTCGTAGTCATACTATGTGTGGCCTGTGGTGGTGGAGATCTAGTGAGACTATGTGATGAGTGGGATGTGTTGCAAATGTTTAACATCCCCACATGAATGTCAGGTTCAGTCTGGGTTGGAGAGAGCATTACCCCCAGCATGGCTACATATGTGCATCTCCCACAGGCTGTAGTGTCGTATGTTGGGGAGTGAGCATTGACTGTGTACATGAGACAATTGCTATATTGCCTCATGTTTGCCATATTCATCATATAGACAGGCAATAACACTGGTAATTGACACTTGGACATGCCTGTATATTCAACTATGTCTCACAAGATATGTGAGGTACATTTGTACAACAGCTGTTGTACTGTAAGCAAGCTGGAAATGTAAGGACAAACAGTGGACTTGTAGGAAATGAGTTGGAATGGGTGCTATAGTAATTAGTAGCTCATGAAGTGCTTACATGTTCTGAACAAGTGCTGAGCATGAATATGCAATACAGATAGGGTGTTGGATAATATAAACTCACTGCAACCCACAAGTGGAGACGCCAGTCATAATGGGAGGCACTGCACTATTACCCTGCTGAGTATGGTCTGCAAGTCCATGAACCTTTATCAACGTAGATGTTAGCAGTACAGATGTAGATGACAGTACGGATGATTTCACACTGCATAGCATACCTGTGAAAGGTCATAGGACATCATCACCCATACTGTGTTCCAGCTACACTGAGTATACTAGATGTACCTTCGTATGTCATAGGAGTGTTCTACCAGTGGCCTGTTGACAGAAGCAACACTACAAAAGGTGTCTGAATGACATGTGCATATCACACCAGTGGCAGCTACAGTAAAACAGGGTTAATGTTTTGTACTCCCCCCTCATTGTAGCCCATACCACACAGACAAATGGGAGGCATCTGCGTATGTAAGGATGTGAATGGCCATGACCTAGGAGCAATAGCTGTCTCAGTGTTGTGGACAACATACAGAATGGGCTTTGTGGGTGAGGTGTGTGACATATGTGCACAATCTGATAGCTGCTTACAGCATTGTCACCACTAGGTGAATAACCCTGTACCCATTAACTACCACCTAGGCAGCGGTCAACATTATGGACACTGTGTGTAAGGGATGGTGCTGTGCAGTTTGCCTCCCTGAGCTGGTGACATCTCCAGGCCTAGTAGGTAGTCATACAAGGCACCCAAGTCATGACAGGGTGCCATCCATGAGCATGGAGATCATTGGACAGGCATACTCAGCACTCGGGTGACCAATATCGGATCACATATCACCTTTAAGGGGTATTGGCCATGCGTGGATGGGAGATACCAGCCTTCACAATCCTCACCTCCACTATGCAGCATGCTGGCTACCTTGCATAAAGACATGTGCAACACTGTGATGTTGGACATGCTACACGTACATATCCTGATATGAAAGACATACGTCATGGACAGCCACCTTCCTACTACAAGGATCGCCACATGCTGGACAGATCCCTGTGCCATACATGTTACATACTCCTGCCATACCATGCAACCCTGTCCATCAAAGCTGCACATGTCATCTCTGTCATACTTGGTGCGATGACCGCATGGTAGATGTATCATTAACTGTCTGGATCAGTAATGTGGCACTGATGCACCTGGCGGTGGCAAAATGGTTGTCGGATACAGCTAGAAAACCTCACATCCTATGCCCATACATGGCCCAGGGCATACACACTACTGCATGACCTTGCCCGTACATGCTATAGCTGATAACCATCCCTGCGAATAACGTCCGGCTAGCCATTGTCCCATGTGTATCACATGTGCAACACAGGCGATACGTGGCAGGATGTTGAACTGCTGTACAGTGCCGTGTAGATGTATATGGCAAAACACATGCATGTAAAGGTTTCCATGCGCATGTCTGCATTGTCACTGCTCATGTCCGTTAAGGCAGTGTATGTGTTATGTGGCATATACACAGCATCAAGGTCAACAGCATTACTGTGGACACATCCAGGCATGTGCTGATAGGTAAGAACACCAGTACAGGTAAACAGACATGCCCACATCAAGGCAGCATTCATATGGAGTATGAGCAATGTAATGAGGTGACACACATATATGGTGATGATATCCAATGCACAATAGGTGTTACATGTGTGTGACACAAACATGCCAGTCGTGTCAGTGTCATGATGATTTGCAAAGATAACTGTTCATATGTACTAGATTTAATACAAATGTATGTGCAGCTGTATCTCTGTACATCTCTGTGATACTGTGACCTGTCTCCATCATTATGTCTTCCAGATAATGCCTCGTTCATGCCTGCCAGCATATAGCCACCTGGAGGATGATGCCCTCATACCGTACCTCCATGATAACTATGAGGTATTGTTCAGCCATGTGCCACAGCATGCCCAGCAGTGTGACGACCTGTGGCAGGAACTTCGCAGGAGGGTTAATGATGTGGGTGGCCATAACTGCACCTACCAGCAGGTGCGCAGACACTGCACGGACCTGATACGACATGCGAAACAGCGTGTCAATGCAGTCGCCAGGGAACAAGGTAGAACAGGTGGTGGGCCACCAACCCAGCCCCCACTCACACCTACCGAGGAGCTACTGGCCAGCCTGGGGGCACCCTCAGAACAGCACCCATAAACACTAGCTGCCATCGTGGAGGTGGGTGTCTCCCAACCACCGAGCCCGGAGTTGCCTGGTAAGTCACTACTGCACATATAACTATTATATCCCATTTAGTTGCATGTGTCACTGTACAATATGTAATGTAACATCATATGCCAGGTATGTTTACACACATGCCACATACTATAGTATGCTACCCTGTGTATGCACACATGTGCATACTATATGCTATTGTACAGGCGAACGTGTTAACATGCACAGTGCACCCTGTAACTGTCATACAGTCATAGATAATGTTCAAACTGCTGTGTCACCCTTATACAGGTACCTCTGGCGTGCCGCACAGACAGCAGTCCGTTGCATGTGAGACAGTTATCAGTATCAGGCATGTTAATGCATAGATCTATTCGCCATGTGGCCAGTTAACACATGTACACATAATGTGTGGTCCAGTCACGATATACAGGTCGCATCTGTCATCAATCACACTGGTTACCCATATGCAATATATACAAACTAAATGAAACACCGACATGAAACCACAGTATCTGTCATTGCTAGATGTGTAGACAGCTGTGCATACAACGGTGGAGGTGTTGTTCAATGTAGGAATATGTACTATACATTGGAACAACACATGTGTGGTACGCAAACAGTACCACACAGTGAGCTGGGATATGGGCAGCCCACAGGATTCACCATTGTGGAATATGCCCCTGCAATGGGTGCACCCATTGTGATGTGCCATCTGACATCTCCCAGACATGTAGTGTTCCGGCTGCAACATTGTCTCACCATCCCATAATACATACCCCACATACCAAACATACAACCCTTGTCTGCATAACCCTGTGGACAGTGACGTATCTGACATCTATGGGTGTATGTCATATGGGACAACACAGACATGTGAGATAGACGGCCATCACAAACATTTGGCCAACACATGTTCACACATGGCCATGGAGGATGGCCAGAGACATGTAGCAACACACAGTAGATGTGATGTGTATACACCCTGTTGCACATTGTCCACACATAGTCCAAATATAGCCTTTGTTGAATGGTTATATAGTTGATGTGGAACACTGGACATCCTAAAAGCCTGTGCACAGCTTGTGGAAGTGTCACTTAATTCAACCATATAAGATGTGTTGAACATCATGACTGTGTCACAGCATGACAGTAGTCACCTGTACAGCTTCCACAGACATAGACACCACATCAGGCCACAAATACTGTACATTTCCCTTGCTGCTGTTGGACATCACTGTCAACCGTGCACCTCATGTGTGTGGTACATAAATGTCATGTGGGACATGGTGTATTGACAAGTCTGCCATGTCTGGACATGGTTGCCAGGTAGCTAAGACATTTTAGTAGTTGTGCAGGGGTGTCATCCGTAGGTCTTCCGGTGACCTGTCACATGACACAGCATGGTTTAGTGTGTATACACCTCAGCGACTGGGTCACAATCCACAGTAGTTATGTAATGTGTATGCACGCAGTCATGGCTATGCACTGTGTGTATTCCACACTGTATAGCAATATAGACGCCTCATGATGCCATGCAATGGCACAGTGTCTGTACTTCACACTGTATAGCAATGTAGACGCCTCATACTACCCTTCAATGCTCATGCACATCTGCTAAAAGTGCATTATATCTGTAGGGCATACAGACAACACTGCAGTGTGATACCCATTACACCGCTGTACATATGTCAGGACACCATTGTGTCAGACATGTATGCATGTTATTGCACACATCAGCAGATTACATGTCATATACATGTTAATGTCAAGGTCTCATCAGCCATGTGTACTGTTAACCTGTGCTGGTCCAGATGGTGTATCACAGGGATGCATGCTTACTACCATGATTGTGTGAACTGCATGGCTTCTGATATGACACCTGCTTGCTGTTGTGTGCAACCCAGGGATGTATGCTAACTACCACTATTAATGTCTGAGCTGCATGCCGTCTGCTGTATCACATGCATGCTGCATGCCTTCTGTCAAATCACATGCATGGTCTGTCTCTGTGTCTGTGTCTGTGTGTGTGTGTGTGTGTGTGTGTGTGTGTGTGTGTCTGTCTCTGTGTGTGTGTGTGTGTCTGTCTCTGTGTGTGTGTGTGTCTGTGTGTGTCTGTGTCTGTCTCTGTGTGTGTCTGTCTCTGTGTGTCTGTGTCTGTCTCTGTGTGTGTGTGTGTCTGTCTCTGTGTGTCTGTCTCTGTGTGTGCCTGTCTCTGTGTGTGCCTGTCTCTGTGTGTGCCTGTCTCTGTGTGTGTCTGTCTCTGTCTCTGTGTGTCTGTCTGTGTGTGTCTCTGTCTGTGTGTGTCTGTCTCTGTGTGTGTCTGTGTCTGTCTGTGTGTGTGTGTGTGTGCCTGTGTCTGTGTGTGTGTCTGTCTCTGTGTGTGTTTGTGCTCATGTCTGTCTCTGTGTGTGTCTGTGTCTGTCTCTGTGTGTGCCTGTCTCTGTGTGTGCCTGTCTCTGTGTCTGTCTGTGTGTGTCTCTGTCTGTGTGTGTCTGTGTCTCTGTGTCTCTGTGTCTCTGTCTGTGTGTGTGTCTGTGTCTGTGTGTGTATGTCTGAGTCTCTGTGTGTGTGTCTGTGTCTCTGTGTGTGTGTCTCTGTCTCTGTCTGTGTGTGTGTGTGTCTCTGTCTGTGTGTGTGCGTCTCTGTCTGTGTGTGTGTGTGTCTGTGTCTCTGTTTGTGTGTGGCGGGTTGTAAGTCCCCCTGTCCTTGTTGTGTCCCCGCTCGTGTGCTTGCTTGAGGCAGGAATTTTAGGGCCCGAATTTCCCCAAGGTTGGCCCCCCGCTTTCCCCCCCTTGTTTATGTCCCCAACCTGGCCCTGAGGAAACATAGCTTGGGAAAAGGAAGGGTTGGTAAAGGGTGTCTTCCAATGGTTTTCCCTTAAGCTAAAATTCCCCCCCACCAGTTCTCATGGGGGCCCAAACATACCCCACCCCCAGTGGGCCCAATAAGAAGGGACAGGCCCGCTGAAACGGGAAAAGGAAGGGGGGCTTCAGAAGGGTGTTCCTTCACAAAATGGTTTTCAAAAATAAACGCAGATTGCCACACAGGATTGGGGGCCCGGTTGGCCTTTCCATGGGAGGAACCCCTGGCGCTTTCAAAACCCGGAGGAAAAGGGGAGGCCCGTGGGGGGTCACCACCAGGCAGCTGAATGGCCCCACATGCCCCAGGGCAGAACAGAGAAAGGGGGAAGGGTTGGGGCTGCCCTTTCCCCGGGCAACACCAGGGATTGGCCAAAAGCCCAACAGGCAGGTTCCTGGAAAGTTCTGGGCAGGGAAAATTGGGGGACCCTTTTTGGAATCCTTGACCCCCCGGGAGGCAATCCCATGGGGCCGTGAGCTGTCTTGGCTGGAAATCTGGAGGGTTAAAACCCCTGGGCCCAACCAGCTTTTACCATTGCCCCGGCACGTGGGGAAAACACCCACATGCCCCCCATGTCCTAGCATAAACCCGTGCAACCCCGGTGCGCCTTCCCCCGGAAAAAACACCCGTGGAATTTGGCCTGGATTTTTCCCCCCCGGGGAGGGACACCGGTTTCCAGGGGGGAAAAAATGTGGAAAAAGGAATTACAAAATTTTTTTGCCCGGTTTCCTGGCAACCCTGGCAGGGGTCAGTTTTTTCCAAAGGCGGAAAAACAGTGAGTTGGGAAATCCCCGGCTTCCCTCCCAAAGGGCTAATTCCCCTGTGGGCCAAAACATGGCAAAAACTTTTTGTTTTTCACAATTTCTTGGAACAACAGAAACATTTGGGAAGGGCCCCCCCCCTTAAAACCCCCCCCATGTCCAATAAAACAGGGCCCTTTCCCAAAATGTATCCACGGTGAGGCCAAAACCCTGGGAAACATTTTCAACCCCTGTTGAAAGGCCTTCCCATTTCCCTGTCCCCACACCATGGTCCCGGGGAAGCCCTTGGCTGAAAAGGGACAGGGTGAACAAATAGGGGAAATAAGGTAATTACATTTTTTGGGGTTGGGGTTTTTACACCGGCTCCATGTAGGGGAAGGGTTTGAAGCATTTTTATATGTTACAGTAATGTTCCTTGGTAAAAAAACAGCATTTGGGGAAACCCTCTTCCCCCTTAAGGGCAATTACATTAACACTTAAGTGTTTTAGGGGAGGGTGCCTTTTTGGGAAAATTTTACAGTATGTGCCCCCGGAACAAAATAACATGGGAAGGAGCCCTGGGTTCCCTCCAAGGGGGTTTAAATTTCATCACCAAAAAGGGGTTTGGGTTTTCCCTGTTTTTAAAAGGGAGTACACCCACTTATGCAAAACCCGCAGCCATACAACCCAACCCACAAAACACCACCCCAACCCCACACACTGGGGTCCAAAAGCATTACTTTAAATAGGGTACAGTGGTAACACACCAAACCCCTCCAGGTACATGCATTGTCAGGTTTACAAAAGGGTCGGTGTGTCAAGGGTGACCCCCCCTTGATAATGGAACCCCACTGGAGAATGTAACATTTCAGGATAGAAACGCTGACAACACAGAAACAACCAGTAACCCCTTTTCCCATATCACGGGGAGGGAATTTACAATGAAGTGTTTAAGGGGAGGAAACCCCGCCCTTGTGGGTAATTTTACCTTCAAGTAAAAGTAAAATGGGGAAAAAGGTTTTAAAATGTAAGGTAGGATGGCTTTTGGGGGCCCCCAACCGGGAGTGTTTGCAAAAAACCATTTAAGGGGGGGACCCCCTTTTGTACAACCCCATCCATACCAGACACCTTTCCACCAACACCAAACACAAACCACAACCAAAACACAAAACTGTAATCCACAAATGCATTCAATACAATACTGACATTTTGTGTTTTCCACACCCATTGCCATGTTTGTTTCTTTCAATTGGGGGACAGGGTCTCTAAAAACAGTTTTACAGGGTTGTAAAAAGGGAAAGTTTCCCCAACCCTTGGGATTTTTATGGGACACAAACCCAAAAAACCCCATGGCATCTGTGAATTCTTTCCCCCTTTTCTTAAGGGGGACGCAAAGCATGCAGCATATTGGGTTGTGTGGGCCGTACCTTCCAAAAATTTGTTTTCATATCCCCAAAAAAGTGTTTTGGTGTCCAAAGTATTTTACAGGTTAAAACCCCCCCCTTTTTGTAGGTTTGAAAAGGTTTTTCACCTTAAAAGTAACCCCTAACATTTTGCGACGTTTGACATGTGTTTGGGAGGGCGGGTTTTTACAATGTTGGGGTGTTTCGGCCCAAACATTATTTTGGGGAAAGGGGGAACCATTTTTACCACTTATCCAAACCCGAGACATCTTACCGTACTGGGCAGTAAATTTCCCATATACGGGGGAAAATGGGGCCGCATTTTGGGCCCCATGTTGTATTAGGAAAGTGGAATGCATTTTACAACTTGCCCCAAAGCCCTGGTTTTCTGAATGCCACCCCATTTTTACATTTTGTTGGTTCCTACATTCCTGTCAAATTTTAGGGGCCTGTTTGTTTCATTGCAATTGGGGGCCCCTGTTTTTATGGCATACAAGACACCCCGACTGTTGTTGAATGATGGGTTTTAAAGGGTAACTAGGGGACAAGGGTTTTTACCCAGTAACCTTGTCCTTATGTTCCCCGTTAGGGGATTAAAACCCTTGGGTCCTTATGTGATGTGGTTCCGGCCAATTTTCCTCCCCCCGGAGGAAAAGAAAAGGTTATGCTTAAATGTAATTGTGGTTGTTTTGTGTGTTGGGAATATCCCGGAATTTCAGTTGTCCTTCCAAAAATGGTGTTTTTTGGTTGGGGGAGAAATATCTTTTAACTGTAAAAAAACCCAGGGGCCCCTGTTATGTAACCACCTGGTTATGTGTGGGATCTTGTTCCCTAACCACTTTGGAACCCCGCGTAATGTGTAGTTGAAAGGGGTTAGGGTTTTGTTCAAAAACCCCCCCTGGCCCAAATTGGTGTTGTGTTGTTGGTGTGTTTGCTGGCCGGGGGCAGGTAAAGTTTTGAAGGGGTACCCCTAAATTCCCCCGGGATTTTCCCTGTGATTTTCCCCCTAGAAGTATGGCCCCTGGGGTCTGGTTCCCGTAATTGGTGGCCTTCTGAAATTTGGGGAATCCCTTAGGGTGAAATGTTTTATGGCAAAAAACCCCGAATTGGTGTCTTTGTGTGTGTTGGGTGTTTTGGTGTGTTTTTGTTGGTTGGTTGTTTTAGCTGTGGGAAAAAAATCTTTTGACTTTCCCTTCAAATTTAGGCGCTTTGCCTTTTTCTATGACATACCCGGTTTCCCTTCGTGTTTAGAATCCAGGGGCTTCAAGCCCCCTTTTCTTATGTGTAAGGATTGTAAATTCATTTTAATCCCAGTCTTCCAAAAGGGTGTGTTTGTGTGTGGTGGTGGGTTTTTTGTGTGGGTTTGGGGCCTCTGTGTTGGGTGTTGTTGTTGTGTGTGGTTTTATCCCAGGAACAGATGTCCTACCCCCCGTCGGATGGATTTCCATTGAAACCCTGGGATGCTTGAAATTTTTAAATTGTTGTGTATTAAAAAGGGAGTGTTTTTTTTAATAGGCCCCCCGTGTGGGTTGTTTTTGGTGTGTTTGTCTTTCCGCTGCCTTGGGGGCAGAATAAAATTTTTGACGCTCCCCTCCTTTCAACCCTATCGGGTTCCTTTCTTTATGATGTCACCCCAGAAGTATGCCTCTGGGAGTGCTGTGTTCCGAAATTCGGTGGCCGTTTTGTAACTTTTTGGGGAAAAAGCGGGAGGGGTGATTAAGGAGGAGGTGTTGTTTCAAATACCCCAAGTGTTGGTTTGTGGGTGGTGTGGGTGTGTTTGTGTTTTGTTGTGTTTGTGTGGTTTCCAAAACCCTGGGGAAAAATAATTTCCTTTTAGAAAAATCACCCCTACCTTTCCCTTAAAACGGTCTTTTCCTTTTTGATGAAAACACCACCTTGAAGTAACCCCTGGGAGGGGGCCTGTGGTTTTCCTTTTCTTCCCGTTTAATGCTTTGCTGTATGTGGTGGTGTTGGGGTATTTCAAATCCCAAAATGAAGTTTTGTGTTGTTGTGTGTTTTTTTTTTTTTTTTTTTTTTTTAAGTTTTGGGAAAAAAATAATTTTTTAGAATTGGTATCTATAATTCCCCCAAGGGCTTTCCCTTTTCGATGAGGGTTCCCCCTAGAATTTTCCCCGGGGTGTGTGCCCGAAACCCGGTGGTTTGTAAACTGCATAAAAATTTGTTGAAAGGGTTAGGTATGTTCTAATTCAACCCGGCCCCCGGGGTGTTGTTTGTGTGTGGTGTGTTTTGTGGTGTTGGGGGGGGTGGTGGGTGTGGGTTTCCCGGGTGCCCGGGAGAAAAAATGCTTTTTAATGGGCCCCCCACCCTAAAATTTAAGGCGCCTTTTCCCTTTTTGATTCACCACCGGGTATCCTCGGGACTTTCCAATCCCTGGGGGGAGCGGAACTTCCAAATGTGAGGGGCTAAGGGAGTTAGGATGTTTATGTTCCAACCCCCCCTTTGGGGTGTGTTTTGGGGGTGCTTCCAGGGGTACCTGGGGAAGGTAATATTTTGGGCAGGAAACCCCCTACACCCTTTTTGCCTGTTAATGAAATTTAAAAACCCAAAACCCAAGTATCCCGGGAGTTGGCCCGGGGATCTGAAACCCCCCAAAAGGGGATTATGGGGTTACGGAAACTGATTAGAATTGACCCGGTTAAGGGCCCAAATTTCCCCAAGGGAGTGGTGTAAATTTAAAAAGGTTATAAACCCTTGTTTTAACCCTTTGGGGGGGGGACCCCGGGGATGGGTGTTTTGTTTCCAAAACCTAATAAAGGCCCCCCCGGGGCATAGGGGCCAAACACTGGGGCAACCCTAAATTGGGCCCAAAAGGCCGGGTTGATTAAAAGTCGTTGCCCTAACTTTACCCATAGGTTAAAAGCTGACCCCCTTATGGCAACCCCACATTCCCCTTGGGGGGTTGGGGAACCACTGGTGCGGGGGCCAAAGCCCCATTCCGCAATGCCCCTGCATCCCCTTTGGGAATAAAGGGAAAACATATAATTGGATTGTTTGGGTGTAGGGAAGTTTGGGATTAAATTAATATTATATAATAAAATTATTATAAATTGAAGGAACAATAAAAAAATAATGTAAGGAATTTTATTGGGGGGAAAATACCTTAGAAGGGGATACTATGCCCGATGAGGTTGGCAAAGGGCAACCCAAAGGTTGATGCCCGATCCCGGGTTTTTGTGAAAGCTGGGTGCCCCTGAATATGTTTTCCCGCCCTGGGGGTGGGAAATGTTGCATTACATTGCACCCCCTGGGGCCGGGGGCCCCCTTTGCACCCTAAAAGGGGTTTTTGGTGTGTTTTACCCTTTCCTTTGGGGAATTTGGGAGGGGAAAAGAGTTTGGGGGAAGTTAGGGGAACAGGCTCCAAACCCTGAATTTTAAACACAAAAGGGTTACAAAGGAGCCCCCAATAACAGGGGGCCTAAATGAGAAGGGCTAACACAGGTTTCCCCACACTCTTACACCACCGGTGTTAAACCTCAGGGCAAAAATTTACAACCATAACCCAAAAAGGGAAGGGGGGCCCCCCCCCAGGAAAAAAAGACCAACAGGCCCGGAGGTTTTAGGGGGGTGAAAGTGGATGTTCCAACAAACCCTTTTGGGGTAATTTTAAAACTTTATTGACCAGGGGGACCCCCAACCCAAAAAGGGCCACATGACTGGGGATGGTAAAACATGGGGGGCAGAGTTACAACTTTTTACCCGTGCCCTCCAAACCCACACATAAACAGGCCCCCCGGGGAAACCCATCCCGTTTGGGGTTCCCCCCCCTATGGTTGGGCCCGGGAAAACTACCAAGGTACCCCCCCACAGCAAAAACCCGGGGTACAGGGGTCCAAAACATCTGCATCCAGGAAATTTCACCCGTTACCCAATGGCCCTGTCAACATAGGGGAGATGGGAATGTCCTCAAAAACATTGTAACCCGCAAAATGGGGATCTCCAACCAAATGGCCGGACAAAAACCCGGGGTCCGGGGCATACCCGCCATACACATCGGGGGGAAAAGGTGGGAGGGTGGGCCCACTTCAATTTCCCGGGATTTTTTCCCTTCCAACGCTACCAAATGAAAAGGCCGGGCTTTGTTTTGCGCGCCCTGGAAGGATGGGAAGGAAATTTCCGATATTGGCTGGGTTTTCCCGTGTTAACACCCCTTTTCCTTGGACACCCCTTTTCCCCCCTTTAGTAATTTTTTTGGGTAAAACTGGGTTCTGGTGAAAACACCCATCGCCCCCAATTTTCCAAAATTTTTCACTCACCCTTGGGCAAACCGGAAGCGGATTTTAAAGGGGGGGGCGGGGGGGGGGGGGGGGGGGGGGGGGGGGGGGGGGGGGGGGGGGGGGGAGGGGGGGGGGGGGGGGGGGGGGGGGGGGGGGGGGGGGGGGGGGGGGGGGGGGGGGGGGGGGCGGGGGGGGGGGGGGGGGGGGGGGGGGGGGGGGGGGGGAAAAAGAAAAAAAAAAAAAAAAGAAAAAAAAAAAAAAAAAAAAAAACAAAAAAAAAAAAAAAAAAAAAAAAAAAAAAAAAAAAAAAAAAAAAAAAAAAAAAACAAAAAAAAAAAAAAAAAAAAATAAAAAAAAAAAAAAAAAAAAACAAAAAAAAAAAAAAAAAAAAAAAAAAAAAATAAAAAGGGGTATCGGTAATTTTTCTTTAACCATTTTTGGCGAACCGGGTTTTTTTAAAAATGGTTTTTGGGGAAAAAATTGGGGGGGTTTTTGGGGGGCCTTGGTTCCCAGGGGGGACATTTTTTAATTTCATTATTTTAATTTTCCCCTTTTTTTTTTCCCTCAATTAAAAAATGGATATGCCCAATAAACTACAGCAGGCCAGGCAGTTTGATGTAGGTTGTGAAAGCTAGGATGTCCAACACCACTATGCTGGTATTTAAAGCTGGGATCTGACATACACTGGTATCCCTCCAAACAGCAATTTCGGTAGGTCCACACTCTGACATGGAGTACCTGGCATACCAGTACAGTAGTGGCAGATGTGTACAACTGTCAACTGTGCCCACCATCCAACGTACACATGTGAGAGTCATGTGCACCACCCCCGGTGCTGTGTAGGACTGTGGATGCGGTTGGATGCCCCCCCCACTCTATGCAGAAATGTAGCAACTGTCAATGCCACATGACCATTAGCTACCCTGCAGACACAGCATGACACCTGTCTGTGTAGAACGGAGGGGTCGGCAACACAGTACTGACTATCTGGACATGTGACACATGCGATGCAGTTGACCATACTTGGCATGCTCACACACTTGATGGTATGATGGTAATGTCGGTCGACAACATGTGTAACAGTCATACTGGGCATGCTCACACACTGAAACACAGGACGGCCAGGCCTGCAAACACCAGTGGTCCGGACATATCTGCCAGTACATTGCTATACTGTTGGATGACTGTGCTGTGTGGTGTGTGTGTGGTCTATTGTCTGTACATATGCCATGGTGTATTGTTAATTCACATGAGTTATGTGCACAAGGTACTGCTACCAACACGTGAATAGGACGGTTCTTTGTTTGTGGACAGAACGACGCCTTTGGATCTGAGTGGAATTGGGTAAGCAACATTCCAGCAGGTGGAGCAGTTATTGCGTGGGTTTTACACAGTGTTAAGCACTGCTGACCTCTGGTTATAGCACCTTATACCCGTTTAGACTCCACATTTCTTTGACAGTGCACTACTGGCATACTGGTAGACAAACACGCTTACACCCGCTCGCCGACATTTGTGCTTACATTTGTCACTCACGCTGGGTGTCTGCGATCCCTTCTGATGCGTATTACATCGGACTACATGACTACAGTATCGGGTATGTCTAACCATTTGGCGACGGCAGGCGTTCGACTGTATGGACTGTGCGGCCTGTCCAGTGACATAATCATATTATATGCGTGTTCCTCATACGATCTGCTCTCATCTGTCTGATACATGGAAACCGATACTCTGCAATGCTGACATGTGAATGTTATTTTGTTAACGCAGCTGTCCGCCGAGTCATGCTACCGCATACCTACTGTACGTTTTCCACCTTTCAGATTTCACGACGGGAGACTGTAGGAGTAACACCTTTCCCACTTTGCATGGGACAGTCCCTCATTAGGCATATGTCATGTGACAATACTCTAGCCATTGCAACTGTCCTGATTAGGGGACATTCTCATATTCTACGTGTCTGTAATAGTTGCTTGTTACAGGTCTTGTATACCTGACACGTCGATATGTTATATGAAGTAGCATAAGCAACTTGACTGCTGCTAGACTACGCTTTGATTTGTGCTGATATTTATATTTCTGTACTATGCATGGCTGTAGGTATGTTCTGCCCTGGTACGTCTGACATTTCTACAGAGCAGGTCCCACTTCGGCCATTCAGAATGGTGACGGCCCTATAGGTCCTATATGTAGAGCTATCACATGTGTCAAGGCAACACATACCCACAGCCAGTAGTAAACTGACTACCTCAACGGTTTGCATACGTTAAGGTAATTCTTGTAGCATTATAATTGCTAATACTGTTTCCTATTACATGTAGCTGTTTCTGATACAACAAATTAATTTCTGACACCACTACACACAATGTATGGCCTCCTTTCCCGAACTCACAGGCCATGTGCCATAACATTCATTTTGCAGGACACAACTGCCCAGACGGGTGTGTCCCTCAAAGGCATACGGGTGGTAAACCTCATCTATTATGCTATCATCTACCTAAGGTGGTTAGCAAATTATGCACTTTCCGTCACTAGCAGACCTCACATACCAATGGGGGAGAATGATCACTGTATCAGGAACACTGCATAACACCCTGTGGGTCACATTTAGACGATTGGTTCTATTAACCAGACACATTGACAGTCACAGAGCATATGTATTCATTCACGTTTGTCGAGATACATGCTGTTTATGACTCATACATGTTGTCATCTGTCATTACCTGTATTCCGCCACCTGTCCACCTAATATCACCAGTTCTGGAAGTGTTTATTTGGACTTTGTTACATTCTGATTCATAACTATGGACGCCCATGCTAATCAGGTACACGGCACTGATATGGTCCCTATGTATTCCCCCGATGGTTTACAGACTATCCGGTAGATGTGCTCTTCAGGTATGAGGGGGTATAGGCGTCTGCTATGCCCACATAGTAATATTAATGACTTCCACTGGGCAGGCCTACTACATCTCTGCCAACCAGCACCTGCACACTTAAGCCCATTATTGCATACCCATGGTTCACCTACCTGGCACCCCTCTACAGCACTCATGAGAAATACTTACTGTGAGCACAGCTGGGGTATGAGCACACCCCTACACATTGCCCAGTCTCCCTGTCTCGGGACACATGTCGTACGTTTTGTCAACCCATGTGTTATTACACTTGCACAACCTACTGTTCCGTGTACAGCTACATCCTGCTTGCGTCAATCACTACAGGTTGCCTGTACAGTGAATTTTTGGTGTCCCGCAAGGGACCCCGTTATCCATGTTTAAAGTGTAGACCATGCAGATCTCTCCCACTGGTACTTTCCTGCTGGTGGTTTGGAATGCAGCGGTGTATTTACCTTTATTGCGTGTCTATATGTCTGACCGGCCTAGCTGGGCAGTGTGGGAGGTAAAACCTTTATTTATTGGACCTCCCAGTAACATATACCCGGTCTGAATATATGTTACCCCTAATTGCTGTAAAGTAACCTAGTTATGTACATGTGTATATCTACAATGACATATATTTGTTTTGTGTGTATGTGTATATATCAATACCTGTTGTATGTGTATATATATCTATATATATATATATATATATATATATATATATATATATATATATATACATATATGTATATATCTTTGTGTGTGTATATATATCTGTAGATATATATATATATATATATATATATATATATATATATATATATATATATATATATATATATGTGTGTGTGTGTGTGTGTGTGTGTGTATAAATATATATATATATCTATATCTATATATACATCTGTGTGTCCGTTAACCAATACATTTCCCGGACATAGACAATTACACATGCGTATTGGGTTTTATCTCTGCTTCAACAGCATACTATTGCCTTAGTCATTATGACACCTACACTTAACTCCGGTGAACCTGTGATCAGTATACTGCACGTTATACAGCGGACAGATGTCGCACGTTTTTCTTGTCTGGGGTACCATTGATAAGTGTGATGTGATACAGTGTCATTCGACCTATTACTCGTATGTGCAGCCTATTATTCCTACTACTGTGTTTGTTTCTGTGCACATTCACATTATTAATGTTAATAGAATGAGTTCTTGTGTTACAGAGATTGTACGTCAACATATTGATGTCTGCATGTAGTTGTGTCTTTCTGCTTTTCCCGGTTTGGGGTTGTCACAGCAGAACTCCGTTCCACTCATGGTTGGCAGATAGGTTTTACGTGCCGGGCTGCCAGCCCTGACGCACAACCTCCGACGATGGTACGCCCATTCACGCATGTCTCCACGCAGACGACGCTCTATCTGGGAATCGCACCTACGTACTAGCTGACCTCCACGGGCCGCTCCATTGCAACTGGCGCAACATACCCTAGCACTCCTGTGTCCATAATCGCATATCCATAGATGTTAAGTTGTCAATCTCGCCTTCATTCTTGCTGGATGGGTTCGGAGCCGAGGATACTTGCTAAGCTCAAGAGCTAATTTTACCAGCTCGAGGCAACCCTATATCCCATGATGCAAGGCGGAGACTACCCAGATCTCGTTTGCCGCTTCGCTAACGAGGTGCCTTCTTTTACCAGCTCTAGGTAAGTGAACAGTTTTTGAGACTTTTCGTCTACCCCCCTTTAAATTTATATATATATTTGTGTTTTGTTAACCTAACGACTTACTTTAGCCCTATTCCCGTCAGTGTTCCCTTTTTTTTCGAGTAATTTATTCCCTTTTCCCTAGTTAGGCCTTAGGCCTTCCCTCTAAATTTTTTCCTGTCAGGGATTGTTTGTGTATGACTGTGTGTTATCCCTGTTTATTTTAAATTGTTGGACTGAGTGTTTTTGTGTGTGTGTTACTATTGTGTTTCCTCGACACAGTTATGTCGAAGGACACTAAGGTCTCAGGCTTCAAGAAGTGTGACTCGTGCTGTCAGAAGATGTCTCTGACAGGCGGTCACACTTCTGTTGTTTATTGCCTGGGACCCGCACCTGCAGGACTCTTGTGCTATCTGTCATGCTTTCAGCCCAAGAGTCCTGCAGGGCGAAAAATAAGCTGATATTAAGGGGCTTATTAACGCCTGAGGCTCCTGACTAAGTCGCCCGGGAAGCCCTCGAAACCTGTTAAGCCTTGGTGTCAGAGTTCCAAGCCGTCGGCTTGGGTTCATCCTCACCAGGGTCGAGATCGGCTCCGGCCGGAGCGATCCTTCCTACCAGTCTCAGTATTGGCTCCATCCGTCACGATACTGTCAAATCCAGACACTCAGTGTCGGCTCTGGCTGGAGCCGTATCTTCGCTCCGTTGGCTCCATCGATCTCAAAGAGATCTCGATCCCTTCAGTGGAATCCATACATTCGGCTCGAGATCACCCTTGCTCTGGGCGGAGCCATCTGAGCTGTTCTTCTCGGTCACCCAGGCTGTCGATCACGACCTCGAGAGTGGTGAGTAGACTATTAAAGTCTCAGGCATTGGCCCAAATACTCCATAGCCCATCTCAACAGGCGGTAGCTATTTCACATCCACCAAACATTCCTCCTTCGACTCTCTTACAGAGCTCGGGCGGAGCTCCTCGGAACTGGCACCGTTGTGACTTGAGCCGATACCACCCCTTCGGCTCCGTGGTCCTCGGCTCGATTTCCTCCTTGAGACCTTCATTGGAGGATCCGGGCGTCTGGTCTCTCGTCGGCTCCGAGGCGAGTGGCATCGGACCCTTGTCGACCCGTTCTCCCTCTCGGAGCTTGGCGTTGGTGAGCTCGGCCCGACATCTGTCTCAGAGCCTTCCTCTCGGTGAGGCCTGGGGTTCCTATCTCTTCGTGGGGAACTTTCTGGTCTCTCTGGCGGGGAGCCACCGAGGTGATGAGGAGTGTACTAGCCCTGGGCTTAGTCAGCGGACAGTTCCATCAGCTCCTCCCACTACAGTGCCTGCTGGCGTCTCTTCCCACTCTCTTGCTCCCGGACCCAGAGATCCAACGCCTCAGGTTTCCCCATTGAGAATATCTTCCTCTTCGAGGCTTCTCCTGATCCGTCAGGGAACCCGCGTCAGAGGACATGTAGAGGAAACATCTAGACTCCCAGTCTACTACACCCGATACTGGCTTGGATGAGTCGGGGGGATCCCCAAGGTCCTCCTCTGAGGATGTCTCATTTTCAGACATCCTTGAAATCATAAGCAGAGGGGAACTGGCCTCCCTTAATCCTTCGAGGCGAGTCAGTATACCTGGGCGTTCGGATCTCGACCCTCCACCTCCTGGTGTCTCCGCCTTCGACCCTCTCATGGAGGTAGTGGCTCGGAAGGCGTGGATAACTGATTTGGTGGAACCTATCCCTAGGAGGCCTTCAAAATTTATTCTGCCCCACAAGATAGACAATAATTTAACAAAGGTGTCCCAGTTGATGCCATGGTGGTGGCTGCTGCCACCAAGAAGGAATTAGCTGATCCTTCAGTACCTGTCCATCCTCTAACAAGGATTCTAGGACTATGGATAGGTAGTGCAGCGGATTTTTCTTCAGCGACTTTTGCCATGAGATCACTGAACTACTTATGCCACTTCACCCGCCTTCAAAGAGATGTTCTTAAAGAGTTGGGAGAAGTTTTACAGGATCCGTCAGCTGCTGGGTCTCAGGATAAGATTAGCTCACAGCTAGGAATCCTTAACTCCATTGCTAACTCCTCCATGCGGCTCATTTCTTATGCAGCTGATGGAGCGAGTAGGGCCACAGGCACAGGAGTGGCTTTAAGGCGTCAGTCCTGAATGCGGCTTTGTAATTTTGCAGACCCCTTCAAGGCGTCCTTCACAAACTCCCCCTTTGATGGCTCGACCTTGTTCGGACCTCAAGTGAAAGACACTTTGACTAGATGCGAACAAGATGGCAAGACTCTTTCTGCTGTTGGAGTCCGTTTCTCCACCCCTTCTAGACCTTACCCCAAAGGACAGAAGGGAGGGAAAATGTGGTTCCGCAAATCTCAAGGAGTCACGCCTGGCGCACGAAGTCAGTTTACCCCCAGAGGCAGAGGGGTAACAACAATAGGCCGCCCTAGGGGCAGAGGTGGTCTGCAGAATCAGGGTAGCAGAGAGCCTCTTTCTGACAAACCCTTCCAGCATCCCTGAGATGTTGCCCGATTGTCCGCCTTCGGAGGCAGTCGGGGGAAAATTATCGCTGTACCCAATAGCCTGGCTTTCCCTTTCTCAAGACAAATGGGTACAGTCAATTATATCCGAGGGTTACAAAATTCCCTTTATTCAAACCCCAATTCAACAAAAGGGAACCCTTCCAGACGTTCCACCCGGTCTAAGGGAACTAGCAGGGGGGGGGGTTTCCACTGGTGTTTCCCTTCACATTTGACTATTTCATTCATTCATATATACAATGAATATTATTCTGGACATCAGTTATAAATTCACTACAGGTATGCAATAGTCCTGTCAACAAATGTGACAGTTGGTTGGTGTACATATGTGTACGGACCTCTGTGATACTCGGGGACTAATTTCTACAGTGACAGGGACAAGGCTATGACAAATCAGGGACAATCATGGACACTTCTACAATATTAGTACTATTAACTTGGAACGTGTTGACAGATTCGTATTACTACTTATTTTATGCAGTTAAATGCGTCTATTACTCTTAATTGTTGTCATTAGTCATTCTTATTCAACACCTTTACTCCAAAGGTCACTGGCTTTGTGAGTGATTAAGAGGCTGGCCAGTTATTGTGCGAATGCTCTAACCATTGGTAGGGTTGCCACATTGTCATATGTACAGGATGGGATATATTTTGGGGACACCAGATTGCTTAGCCCAACACATACCCACGGTCAGTGCGGGTTTAGAACATTCATTATTTTCCTAGCTGAGAGCCTATACCTTTAGCACTTTAGTTGTCAGTCTGTTTCTTGTACGAATTACGTATTTTCTATCCTGACATCACTGCTTTAGGCAAATGTTACATGCAGTATGGTACATAGTTATTTCCTACAATCACAGGACATTTGGCATTGCATCATTGTTGGTCAGGACACACCTACCCAAACAGTGACTGTCCCTCACACAGTGGATCAGGGGGTACCCTGTTTACGTCAGTGCCATCATCACCCTATTTCCAAGTGCCACTATGCGAATGTGTACAATATATTCTCTCGATTATTCATGTGGGGACACGTGCGTCACAGGCAGGTGTTTGATCCTGGGTAGTAGGTTCTGAATGACCGTCTAGGGCTGGACAGTCTCGTGCACCACTACTGCACATTCAACTTGTGTCCAGATGTCTACAGGACATCGTGTCCTGATACACATTCTGATGTTTACACAAGTTACTTATCCCATGAGGGATATCCAAAAATTTAACAAGACCAATACCGACCATTCTTTTGGCTTTACAGAAATGTGTTGGTGGTTTTATATGCAAGGGATACATAGTTTGCAATCCCGAAACTGCCTAGGGTGACACTGCCTACTACATATGAGTAGTGGTCACTATGTGTAGATGTGGCTGCGCCAAGCTAGTAGGCCAAGTATGGCTGGATTTGGTGGATGTTCAGGTATGGGGGCGGGTTGTGTGCTGTGGAGGGGATGATGGGTATTCAATTATGCATCCAGGTGTGTTGCATTTGAATGGGCCGGTTCCATCAGGACCATTCTGTGGGTATGTGTCAGTGATATTTCTGTACATTTGTATCGCACATTTTAATATTCATATGTTTGTGTGATTGTGTTCTACAGTATGGCCTGTCAGGTTGTATTGCAGATGTGTATACTTGTTCTTTGTGTTTCTTTCTGATTCACCTGCTGCTCCCTCGTACACCTCCTGTTCACCTATTCTGCATACAACACAGTCTCGCCTTTGAGGATTATACCATTACCCATCCCCCCACACACATATTCCTGACACTCCATCCATCACTGCTTTGGTTGATGGCCCATGACATGGTCAAGGTAACACATTGCATACACTACATATGTCAGGTACCTGTATGGTTGTGTGGACTACCCTGGCATGTTTCACCTTCCACATGCTGTACATCACGCACATAGGTACACACCCATACTTAACTTTCATGACATGGTTGGTACACGTGGGTAATACCCGTTCAACTGTGACATATCCTGACAAGTATGGCTTGGACTGCATATGTGCAGATTTTGGCCGACTGCTATGATCATTGGTAGGGTGCCACCTTTTCATATGTCCAGGATGGGATATATTCCGGACACATATCCGATTGTACTGGATAACACATACCCATGGTCAACACTACGGATAATACTTTTCCTTTCTGCCTACATGTTAGCTTATTGTTGTAGCAGTTTATATGCTCCTTCTGTTTCGTTTTCTTACTTATTCTATTTCTTGTCATATGTGGTATGTTACATACGGACATAACTATTGTATGTGACTATTACATGTGTTTTGGGATATAATTCTGTCATACGGTCGCTAGATATTTACATTTATCATGGTTTTGTTATGGACACATCTGCCCAGCTGTGTACTCTCCCTCACAATGTGGGACAGCTGGTGACCCTGACCATTGGGCTGGACGTAAATATTGGCGGTGCGCTAACATGATCCGTTTCACTTCCACTTGGTATAACTATCAACACTGCATTGGAATACGGGTACATGGTTTTCAATGTCATTTGTTCGAGGGATGGGGACTCATTATTCCCTACCGTGCATTTGTGTTTGCTTCTTAATTTTGTGATCGCAGGGACTGTCTTGCATGCTTTGCATACGTTTCAGTATCCACGGACACAGACAGATGTGATTACTATTGCAGGCAAATTGTTATATGCAAGCATTTTAGGTTGCATGTCGACAGCTGACATTTCCATGCCTCCGTGCGGCACTTCAACACGCCCTTTGCACTAGCGCTCGTTTCCTATGCATGTGTCTGTGGCGGCAGCATGCCTTCATTAATATGCATTTGGTGCTACTGTGGCATCTACACGCCGCACAGTTGGCGCAAGCCTAACGCCGGCCTTGCGCTGAGCTTCATGAATCCCAGGGAATGTCTTTTTGAATTTACTTAATCTTAGAAACATACCCCATGATGATTTTCTTGGCTCACCTGCTCAAAGACTTCTTTCCAGGCAAACTAGAATGATGCTACCTATTAGTTCCAGTTTATTGAGGCCTAAAACTAAGAACAACAGAACCAGAAAGGCTCAACTATTCAAGAAGCATTTGATCCAGAAGTTCAGTTATGACAAATCGAGCAGATTTCTTAGTCTGTTGAGGGAAGGAGAAACAGTGAGAATACAAACGGCGAAAGGTTTTGACCAGATTGATCAAGTTACAGGTATATGTGCCGAGCCGAGATCCTACCTTGTAGAATCTGAGGGTATGGAGTACAGGAGAAACCACAGACATTTACTTCCTATACCAGAATCATCATCACAACATTGTTTTAATGACCGTGACTCTAGATCTCAGAGTGAACCAAACGTTGTTCCTATTCCAGAGTGTGCTCCTATCTCTGATTCCATTCCTGAAGATGTTTGAAATAATTTAAAGACTGAAAATTTTACAGTGACAACTCCAGTTGCTAAGTCCAATTCCCAGTTTTATGTCACATGTTATCAACGAGTATCCAGGCCCAGTGTGAAATATGCAGCAACATGGACTTAACTGTGTAGATATGTATCTTATCTTGTGTAAATGCATGATAGAGAACTGTGTGTGATACCTGCATGCCAAATAGATTCATAAGATTGTATGTTTTATTTTTTCAAGAGGAAGGATGTGGATCAGAGTGCACGTGCTGTGTGGTGTGTCTTTAAGAAACATGTCAAAGACGTAACGTGCATTTATAAATGTCAAGCACGTGCCATTCCTAGTGCCATTTTGAGAGTGCAGCCAGAGAGTAAGATGTATGATCCCAGCAGTTAGTTTGTATATAAATCAGTAAACTTCTATTGTGATGTGTTTGTATAAAATAAAGCTGCTTGAACAGAACCCACAAAGACTCTTCTATTATGTCAAAAGTAGGAGAGCGACATGAAAAAAGGCGGACAGTGGCCAAGTTAGTAAGAGGTCCTTAGAGAGCATGGACTATTTCACAGAGATTTTCTGTCACAGAGCAGGCATGTATTTAACTGATTAATGTTAATATACAGCAAGGTTCTTCATGATAAATGTGCTTACATTATAGGTTCATAAGTTCATAGATTAGTACTAGGCTAACTGCCCTTGCGAGCCATTTTAAGCCTAGCCAATTATCCCCTGTGAGATTCAAACCCTGTACCTTGTGTTTGTAAGGCAAACACCTTAACCATTAGGCTACCCTCCCAACCCATGTTGTTGTTGTTTGTCTTTTCGTCTTTTCCCGGTTAGGGGTCGCCACAGCGGAACTCCGGTCTGCTAATGATTGGCAGTAAATTTTTTATGGTGCCGAGTTGCCAGCACGACGCTCAACCTTCAGCGAAGGCACGCCCATTCACGCATGTCTTTCGGAGGCCACTCGACCGCTGGGAGGACATGCAGCCTTCACACAGAAGGCACTCCAGCCATGAATCGAACAGGAGAACCTCTTGCTGTGAGGCAACAGTGCTACCGCTGTACCACCGCGGCTTCATACATTGACAAAATTCGCTGTAAACTTGTAGGAGTAGGGCCTGTGGCGGAGCTCCTGCAGTATCGAGGTCAGATGTAGTGACCACAGGATCTGAAATGAAAGAAAGAGAAAACTGTACTAAACTGTAATATTATATTGAGACAATAAAGTTAGTACTTATTATACAAAAAAGAGATGGATGAAGGACTGCAGTAAATCAGAGCAAAAGAATACGGGGGAAGTATAACAGCAGAGTGGTGGTTAGAAAGTTTATGAATGTAAGGTCAAAGTAGTTTTAGCAGTAGGTATACTGCTAGAGAACCACTGTAATACAGTGTATATACAGCTGTATCGAGCAAATTATCAGAACATGACACTACACTGATAAACACAATATAAAACCATCACTTAGTAAATATTCATGGGAATAACCAGTATGTCAAAACAGTCTTATACATATACCAGAACACCAGCAACTCACATTACATACATATGTGTTAAAGAAAAATTCACTCAGCATACGTAAAGCTTATCTAATCTAAATGGAATTGTTACAAATGTAGCTCACTACCATAGTCTTTTCACTGTTCTAAACAGTTTTAGAACAAATAGAAATGTAATAACATTTAATGCATACCTGCATTATGAAGGAAGATAGTGACAGAGTGTAAGATGAGACAACACTGAGGGCATATTTAGCAATACATTGTACTGCAGTGACCATCCCACCCTCAGGTCAAATTATAACTGAAAACAATCAGATGTAATGGGATCCTATCTCGCCTACATTCATAACAGATGGGTTCGGAGCCGATCCATCGGCTCCGACTCGGCAACTAATACACTAGCACGAAGTCTCTCATTGGCTGGGCTACTCCCTATCCCAGGATGCACTACACCTGCTTCCCCAGATCTCGTTTGCTGCTTTACAAGCTGGACGTGGTCTCGACTTGGCTGGAGCTAAGTGGTTCTTTTTTACCTTTATTGGTCTTTGACCTTGGGGTTTTTGTCTATATTAACCAAACAGCTGTTTTAACAGCTATTCCTTACTATTCCTTACTATTTTATATATTTTGTGTGTTTGAGTGTCTTCTGGTACTTTATTCTTTTCAGTCGGGCAAGGCCCGTTTAAGCTAGAGGGCCTTTGCCCTACCTTTGAGTGCTGTTCAGCCTTAATTAACTTTTTTGGTTAATTGTTTTTCGGGCCAAGCCCGTTTAAATTAGAGGGCTTTGGGCCGTTGAACTTGTTTTGTCTGTGACTGTTTGTTGTGAGGTAAATTTTTTTCCTCAGTACTCGCACTAGTGTGTCTCGCGCTTTCCAGTTGGCGCAATTTTGTTTGTAGTGCTTACTTGTTGTTGTAAAGTCAGGTTTTAAAAAACTTACTTGTTGAAGGGCCTGTATTATGTCTAAGGAGCAAAAGTCAGGCTTTAAAAAATGCACTCGGTGCAGTTATAAAATGTCCATTACAGACAGCCATTCAGTCTGTGTTTATTGTTTGGGGCCGAAACATCTGCAAGAGACTTGTAGCGTCTGTCATGCGTTCTCCTCTAGAGTTCTTCAAGAACGCAAGAACAAGCTAATTTTGAAAGGGCTTATTAAACCTTCTTTTGAGGAAGCCTTGGATCCACCTGTTGCTTCCAAAGAAAGATCGTCGGCTCCGACAAGTCCGTCGGAGCCGTCTACTAAAAAGCCAAAATTGACTTCTTCTTCCTCGGCTCCACTGACTTCGGGGCCGAGGGTCGAAGGGTCTGCCTCGATACCTCCTGCCTCGGCTCCATTGGTTTCTGAGCCGCAGGTTGGAGTATCGAGAGGTGAATCACCTCCATCGGTTCCAATGGCTTCAGAGCCGGTGGAGGTGTGCAGCTCAGACTCTTCCCCCTCGGCTCCGAAGAAAACTCCGAAGAAAACTCCGTCGGCGCCGATGGTGGTCCATGCTGTGGTGGAACCGGCGCCGATAGCGTTGGAGCTGTTTCGGAGCCGGTCCCCTTCTCTCTCTGAGCCAAGAGGAAAGTCTTCTCGATTGTCTACCTCCTCTAAATCATCGAGACTCTCTGATTCGGACCTGGATAGGGTGATACAGAGGCTATTCCAATCTCCAGTTTTTACTAAATTGGTCTCGGCTCCAGCACAGTTAGCTTCGGAGCCGATCCCCCCTCCAACACATTTGATTCCTCCTCTAACCTCCTCGGAGCCATTGGAGTCGGTGGTGGTGGAGCAAACCGGAGCCATATGGTCGGAGCAGAGACCCCTTCGAGGTCTCTCAGTTCCGACTGTGCTTCCTACCCTGTCCTCCGGTTCAGGGTTTGGTACTGCGACCTCTTCAACCGGGCCCGAGGGGAACACTTTGGGATTGGGTGCTTCGGTGCCTAGTCTTCCTCTCGGAGCATCGGCTGCTGGAATTCCCAGTGCCATCGTGGCCTCTAGACCAGTGACCTCCTTGGATTCTGGAGGTCCGGCCTTTGAGGCCATGAGGAGCACGCTGGCCATGCCTTTGCCGGTTCAGCAAGATTCTACCTCACCGTCCCTAGATTTGGAGACTGGTGCCTCTGTTGTGTTGCAGCTCCCGGCAGCGGGCCCCAGGGCCTGAGGATACCCCCATCGGGGTTCCTTCTTCGGTGGTCCGTCCGAAACTGCTTCGGACGAACCCCACGGAAGAAATTGTGTAAGAGGAAGCACGTAGACTCCCAAGATGAGTCTGTTACATCGGATACTGACCTCGATGACACAGAAGGGTCCCCCAAATCATCTTTGGATGATATCTCCTTCTCAAATATCTTGGAGATTCTGAGACAGAGAGGTGACTGGCAAGCCAAAACCCCTTCAGCTGAGGAGTCAGTCTTCCTCAAGGCCTTTGGGGCCCAGCCTTCCGCCTCCTGGGTGTCTCCGCCCTTCGATGAACTCCTTGATTTGATTTCTCGAAGGGCGTGGGAACACCCTGATTCTGTGGAACCGGTGCCTGCGAGGCCCAATAAGTTTTTGTCAGCCCCCCCCAGAAGGAATTTCTCACAAAGGGTGTGCCTGTAGATGCTTTGGTGGTGGCTTCTGCCACACAGCAGGACGTGGCAGAGGCTTCAACGTCTGTTCATCCTCCTAATAAGGATTCCAGGAGCATGGATAGGTGCAGGCGTGCCCTGTCTTCAGCGGCCTTTACCTTACGGTCGCTGAACTACTTATGTCATTTTACGAGGCTCCAAAGGGATCTCCTCAAAGAGCTAAATGACTCCCTTGTTGGTAATCTACCTGAGGCGCTGGCCCCGACTGTTGGCGCCCAGATGACTACCCTCTTTTCTATTGTTAACTCGTCCATGAGGCTCATTTCCTATGCGGCCGAAGGGGTGAGTAGAGCAGCGGGAACAGGCGTTGCCCTCAGGAGACACGCCTGGTTACGCTTGTGTTCGTTTGCGGAGGCCTTCAAGTCTTCCTTCGCCGACGCCCCCTTTGATGGGTCATCTTTGTTTGGACCCAAGGTGAAGGACACACTAACTCGGTGCAAGCAGGAGGGCAAGGCTTTGACTGCCGTTGGGGCCCGATTTTCCGCTCCTTCTAGGCCTTACCCCAAGGCTCAGAGAGGAGGGAAAATGTGGTTTAGAAAATCTCAGAAGTCTTTCCCTACTCCACCCAGTGATTCCCCCTCCAGAGGCGGGGGGGGGAAATTCTGGAAGACGCCGCCCCAGAGGTGGCAGATGCCCCCGTAACTCTGGAGACCGTGATTCCTTTCGTGGTTCTTCATACAACCAGCGTCCCTGAGTTGTTGCCCGACCGTGCATCTCCGGAGCCAGTCGGGGGTCATTTTGCCGCGCACCCACACGCTTCGGAATCCATAACAAGCGATCAGTGGGTGCCGCGTATTACCGGAGGATACATCATCCCCTTCAACAAACCCCCTTCTTTAAGGAAATCCCGGACGTACCACCCAGTCAGCGGGATCAGGCAGCATTAGAGGTTTCAAAGCTGCTAGATAAAGGAGCCATCCAGCCTGTCCCCATCGACCAGATTGGATTAGGAACTTACTCAAGATTATTTTTGGTACCAAAAAAGACAGGGGACTTCAGGCCCATTTTGGACCTCAGTTCATTGAATCATTTTGTAAAAAAGTCCAAATTCCGAATGGTCACTCTTCAATCTATTCTTCCTTTGCTGGAAAAAGATGCATGGATGTGCTCCATAGATCTCCAGGACGCTTACTATCACATTCCGATAGCTCAAGAGTCCAGGAGACACTTACGCGTCCGTCTCGGAGTCAGTCATTTCCAATTCCGAGCACTGCCCTTTGGTCTCACCACAGCCCCCAGGGTGTTCACCAAGTGTCTGACAGTGGTAACTGCTCACCTGAGAAGTCTGGGATTCCAAGTGTTTCCATATCTAGACGACTGGCTCCTTACTGCCACCTCCGAGCATCTACTATTCCAGGCGCTCAGCGCCACGTTCACCTTGGGCCGTTTCTTAGGGATTATGTTCAATTTGCAAAAATCTGTACTACAGCCATCTCAGCGTATTACTTTTATAGGCGCAGACCTTGACACAAAAAGAATGCGCGCCTTTTTACCGGCAGCAAGAATTCAGGTCCTACAAGATCAAGTCAAATCCTGTCTTCCTCTACTAAGAGCCCCGGCCCATCAGATTCTACAACTGTTGGGTTCGATGGCGTCAACCATACTTTTAGTTCCCTTGGCCAGACTTCACATGCAAATTTTACAATGGCTACTGTCGGTTCAATGGTCTTATCAGGAACTTCCCTTGAACCATTTAATCATGATCACGGAAAGTTGCCGTCGAGATCTCGTTGGTGGCTTCTCCAATCCAATCTCGACCAGGGGCGACCCTTTATACCTCAACGTCCCATTGCCACTGTGACTACGGACGCCTCCCAGGTAGGGTGGGGGGGTCATTACCTGGACAGGTCGGTCCAAGGCACATGGCAGATCCAGGAAACGCATTTGCATATCAATGTCCTGGAGATGAGGCGGTACTCTTGGTACTCCAAGCTCTCCATCACGCTCTCCCACAAGGCCCGATTGCTATCCTATCCGACAACATGTCGGTGGTGTGGTACATAAACAAGCAAGGTGGAACCAGGTCTTACCCACTGTGCAGAGAAGCCATGAGACTTTGGCACTGGGCGGTAGCTACCAACCGCTTTCTAATGGCAATGCACATACCGGGGAAATCCAATGTGATTGCGGACAGATTAAGCAGGACCATTCTTTTACCCCACGAGTGGTCCCTCAACCAGGGAGTAACTGCGAAAATCTCGACAGATGGGGTCTCCCTTGCTGCGACCTGTTTGCCAGCCCTCACAATGCGAAATGCAGAGAGTTCTTCACGCTGTTCCCTTCTCAGGGACAGATTCCCAGGGATGCTCTGACCCACATTTGGCCCCCCGGTCTTCTCTACGCCTTCCCCCCGTTTCCCCTCCTACCGAGGGTGATACAGAAGGCCATTTACCTGGAGAGCGAGATGATTTTGATTGCCCAGCACTGGCCTCGTCAAGTTTGGTTCCCTTTCCTACAGAGGCATGCGATAGAAGGTCCATGGTTTCTGGATCCGGTGCCAGACCTGCTGACTCATCAGTCAGGACGGCTTCACCCGTCTCTCAGGTCCTTGAAGTTGGCAGCATGGTTATTCCACTTCCATCCTTAGTCCGAGACAATGCTCTTTCTCCGGACGTGGTCCACATATTGTCTTCTTCTCATAAACCTTCCACTATCAAACTTTATTCCAGCAAATGGAATAGGTTTGCCTTCTGGGCTCAGGAACGGGGTATAGACCCTCTCACTGCACCAGTATCAGAGGTTCTGAATTTTCTGGCCTCCCTTTTTCAGTTGGGCTCTTCAGTTTCTACCATTAAGGTTCAGCTAGCGGCGATCTCTAATTTTCATGCCTCATTTGAACCTTCATTAATGTCTCACAAACTTTGTAAGGCTTTTCTTAAAGGTGTGTGGCTCCTTAGGCCTCCATTATCTCATCCTGTCCCCCCTTGGGACTTGAATATGGTTCTTGCTGCCCTAACTGCCCATCCTTTCGAACCAGCTGCTACCTGTGATTTAAGATTTCTGTCTTGGAAAACGGCCTTTTTAGTGGCCATAACTTCTGCCAGGCGAGTTTCAGAACTTCAAGCTCTTTGTTCTGATCCTCCCTATTTGATTTTTCACAAGCATAGAGTTTCATTGAAATTAAACCCTTCCTTTATACCAAAGGTGGCCTCCTGTTTCTGTATTCAACAAACTATAGAACTCCCTGTGTTTTTCCCAGAATTCTCTAATAGCATAGAATATACCTTGCATCAATTGGACGTACATAGACAACTGCGTTTTACTTGAATAGAACCGCTCACGCTGAAATCAAATCAATTGTTTGTTTCCTTTGCAATGAACAAATTGGGTCAACCAGTAACAAAACCTCCATAGCTAAATGGATTAAAGATTGTATCATTTTATTTATTCACAGGCTAACAAAGAGCTTCCCTTTCCAGTCAAGGCTCATTCTACCAGGGCAATGGCTACTTCTGTAGCTTTTCACTCCAAATTATCAATAGATGATATTTGTGCTGCGGCAACCTGGAATTCTCCGCACACTTTCATTTCTCATTACAAATTGGATGTGGTTTCTCGAGGCAGGGCTTCCTTTGGTTCCACAGTTCTCAGGAGTGTTTTCCAATGAGCCACCCGGGATTTAGGTGCTAGGGACGCTGTCCCATCTGTTATGAATGTAGGCGAGATAGGATCCCATTACATCTTTTAGTTATGTACTTACCATAACTTCGGATGTATGGGATCCATCTCGCCTACATTCATAAGTACCCACCCTCCTTCCCCCTTCCATTCGGATTTAGAGGAGCTGTAGTCCCTTTTTGGTGATCTTTCTTGAAGAACTTTAGTTGGTTATAGTGACTACTAGTTTTTCTGTGTTTGCATGGATGTATGAAAGCGAACAAACAAGATCTGGGGAAGCAGGTGTAGTGCATCCTGGGATAGGGAGTAGCCCAGCCAATGAGAGACTTCGTGCTAGTGTATTAGTTGCTGAGTCGGAGCCGATGGATCGGCTCCGAACCCATCTGTTATGAATGTAGGCGAGATGGATCCCATACATCCGAAGTTATGGTAAGTACATAACTAAAAGTTTATAGCCCATACACAGCACATTTAGAAAACCGTTAACACTATACCTGATCTGACTTTCTCCTACCTCCCTTGCCAGTTTGTTAATATATTTTAGAAATTCTTGTTTTTACTGCTACCTTTTTTATTGGTACTTCTCTAAAGTACCATTGTTGGTAAGATGTTATTTTAAAAACTTATTCTTACTCGTTAGAGTATCCTTTACCTACCATTGTTGGTAGTTGTTCCTTTCTATTCCTGTTATTTTTGCTACTTCTTTAAAATAGTAAAAAAATATTTTATTTACGTAGTCTTAATAATTTGTTCTCTTTGTAGACTTCCAGTATAGCCAACAAGCCTACCTAGTTTAAAACGTTCCTTACATGTAGGCATAAAATCCCTAACTTGGATGCCAACAGAGAATATGTATATTGCTTGGGACTTTCTCACTTGAACTTGGATTGCTCTATTTGCTGGGGGTTCAGTTCCAGAGCCCTTACTAATTGCAGAAACAAACTAGTGTTGAAGGGCCTTCTTCCTTCTACTTCTTCTGCTTCTATAGCTGGGGCTCACACCCCTCTAAGAAACTGGACAAGGGGAAGCAAGACGTGGCTTTAAAGGATAAAGCATGGCATATGAGGTCACCAGACTGCACTTCCTCTCAACCCCTTCACTGAAGCCTCCAATTAAGATGTTGAAAAAGGCAGATCCGACAACTATGGATCGGATTGGTTCCAAATTTAAATCTCCCCGGATCCGAACTCCTCCGCTCTTACCCTGTCTGGTCACTTCTTGGCTCCCTTCACCATCCTTAGATGGATCCCCCCACATTCAAGACCTCCATCCTCCACATCTTCTTTTGGGTCTTCCAGAAGCTTATCTGAAGCTGATGTGGACAGAATGATGAAAACATTTCTCAGAGCTCAGATCCAGATGGCGGTGCTCTCAGCTTCAACTCCTGCCTGATTTGCGAGCTGACCTTTGTTCACTTTCCCCTTGGTCTCTCCTTCTCCAATCCAACCCACTGTTTTAGAGCCCTGTGATCTGAGAGCCCTCGGCGTGTCTCCATCAGATCCAAAAATTGTCTGTTCTTCGACTCTGGTAACTTCCCTGAGTCACCTGACCCTGAGTCTTTCAGAGCCAGAGGACTCTCAGAGCCAAAGCGTCGGCCCAAATCTGGGGGGATTGGGATCGTGACTTTGAAGCTTTCGGAGACATTTCTTCCCTTTGGGAATTCAGTAATGGACACCTTGGGTCCAACTCCCTACTCAGGTGGAGTGCTTTTGGGGGTGCAGGAGCTGACAGTTTGGGAATTATCAGCTCCTCTCCTATAGACTTCTTTTTCCCCCAGGTGGTCTGCTTTTGAGATTGTGGAGAGGTTTTTCTCTTTATCTAGAGAAAGGACAGCCCTGCCCTCCTTGGATCAGACAACTTTACCTCCTTTGGTTCTCTGCGCTGAGCCTCATTCATCCATTCCACTGGGACAGCCAGGCTGATTAAGTCTCCAATCAGTCCCTCAGGACATCCTCATCTCTTCTGATACTTCTCCAGACCATCCCACTAAGGAAGTCCCTTGGAAGAGGACATGTAAAAGGGGACACCTAGAGTCCCCTCAGGAATCTCCTAATGAGGACACCAATTTTGATGAAGGGGATGGGTGTCCCAGTTCTCCAATTGAAGACATTTCTTTTAGAGTCATCCTAGAGCTCCTAAAACAAAAAGGTGGTTGGTCTTTTGATATCGCTTCCCAGGAGGAATCAGTATTCCTAGAGGGTTTTGGCTCTGGCACATCTACTTCTTGGGTGACTTCCCTGGCTGATGAACTCATAGATCTTATTTCTAGCTGAACATGGAAGGAGCCGGCTACTCTGGAGCCAATTACTAAATGACCTGATATAATTTTAGCTCTTCCTAAGGATCAGGCACACTGGAGCAAGGGTGTCCCAGCTGATGCCATGGTTGTGGCAGCAGCCACTAAAAAAGACCTTGCAGAACAGAGCTCTTCTGTCAATCCTTCTTATAGGGAGTCCAGGTCTTTGAACATTTGGTAAGTTAGTGTATGCTGCAGTGACCTTTGCACTCTGGTCGCTGAATTACTTGGCATATTTTTGAGATTACAAAGAGATTTGAGCAAAGAGCATTCCAAATCTCTTTTTGGGTCCTTGTCTGCCAACAGCCAAAATAGTCTCCTTGCAACTGGCCACCCTCCAGTCAATTTCTAATGCATTCATAAGGCTGATCTCCCTTGCAGTGGAAGGTACCTCATTGGTGGCAACTTCAAGCATAGCCATTAGGAGGCATGCCTGGATACAACTATTTGATTTTGTAGAGCCCTTTAAGTCTTTGTTCACCTATGCTTCCTTTGATGGATCTTCCTTATCCTTATTTGGCCCAAAGGTAAATGACATGCTGTCCAGATATGATCAAGAAGGAAAGACCCTGTCTGCCGTGGGCATATGCTTTTCTAGTCTCAAAGCCCTTTTTCAAGAAATCAGTGGGGAGGTAGAAAAATGTGATTTCGCAAATCTCTGGCTCCTTTTCAAGAATTATGCGGAAATAGTTCCCCCAGAGGCAGAAGGAGGAAGTCAAATGGAAGGCGCCACCCCGGTGGCAGAAGTGCCCTGCAGAAGTAGGGCTTCCTGAATTCCTTCTCAGATAATCCCTACCAGGACTGCTGAAGGAAGGCATGACTGTTGCCCTGTGGAGGCAGTTAGGGGACATTTATCTCTGCACCAAAGAGCCTGGCTGTCTGTAACAAAAGATCTGATGTTGTCAGTCTTCATCTATTCTTGACTGATGGGCTATGGTTCCAATCCTCAGAACCGACCCGGCTGTTATATAGCTCACACCAGCCAAAAAACTCTAGACCTAAAGGTCTACCCAAAATGCCCCTCTCTACATTACCTCAGATCTCGTTTGTTGCTCTTATAGAAAGAAGCGTCAGCCAATTCTCTCTCCAAGCTGAGTATATTTTTTTAAATATAACTATATTTTTCTATATTTACAGCTTTCTCCTTTTAATACCTTTTTTCTAGTTAAAACTAGTATTTTTATACTTGTCTGCCCTCCCTTTCTGTGACTGTTTCTGCCCTTAACCTTGTACCACGTGGTATTTCTTGCCTACCATAGCTGGTAGTTTTTCCCCTCTCTTTCCCTTTCTCTAACTTGCCAGTAGGTAATCTTTGCTACCATTGCTGGTAGGATTCCTTTTTCTGTGTGATTGTGTCTATCTTTCTTTGATCTTCTTCCTGCTTGTTGCTATGGCAGATAAGTCTAAATCTACCACTGGTTTTATACAATGCCAAGAGTGCATCAGGAAAATGCTGACAGACATGAAAAATGCATCTACTGTTTAGGTGCTCCGCATCTTGACATTGAGTGTTCTATCTGCCAGAGCTTTAGTACCAGAACCCTGGTAGAATGTAAGAATAAACTTATTCTTAAAGAGCTCCTTAAGGCACCCTCTGAAGAAGCTTTGTCCAAGACCGACCAGTCTCCACAGGCTTCTGGTTCAAAATTTAGTTGCTTGGTGCTGACATCGAAAAAGCATAAAAGCCCTTCTGCAGAATCTTCTACAGAACTGAAATCTAAGGTTCCAAAAATTTCAGAACATACTGAGCCCTCGGCACCAACTACTATCTCGGTGCTGTCGACACCAACTATGACACCAGCAACTATGACCCCAATGTCGTCACTGGCTTCTTTAGTTACTACATCATTATCAACATCTCTTATGGCTCCACAGTCCATACTTTATCTCCCGATGCGAAAGATTGATACTTTCTGTACAACCCAGACAAGATACTCCCCCTCAATCGACCCCTTTCTGAGTCAACTCCCAAACCTCTTCTTAGAAGGATCTGATTCCCCTTCTTTATTGTCCATTTGCTGCACCAGGAGTCTCTCCGAAGTTGACATATTGAGGTCAGTGGACCAGCTTCTGACAGCTAGGGGGTCTTCCTCCTCCTTCTTCTCAGCCTCCTCTCCCCCCTGGAGCAGGGGAGTTCTCTCCCAATACTCCTACATATATTCCTTCTCTGACCTCCTCGGAGGGTTTAGGATGGTCAGCTCCAACCACACAAGCTCCAGTGGTCTCAGTGCAGACAAAATCTTTGTCTTTGGTTCCAGGCATGGCTTTGATTCCCTCAGTACCATTGGAACTGATAGATCGCTGGTATTGGTCCTCCTCTGTCAGGTCCGGAGGATTTGAGTTGACTCCTGTTTTTTATTCAGAGCTGACCTTACCACTCCAAGCTGTGCCAGCTGTGGGTCTTTTCTTGGCTCCAGCTATGGAGGTGGGTCTCTCAGAACCGGGTGTGACCCCAGTTCTAAGTTTGTCTGTCTCGGTTCCAGGCTCCCATCCCTCCTCAGAGGGGCCTGCTTTCAAAGCCATGGAGAGAGCTTTAGCCACTGCTACTTCTCAGGTGGCTCCTGTGTTACCAGAGTCTCACCCATTGACCCCTGCTCTTCCAGAGCTTACACCAACCTCTGTTCCCACACAGCGATCTCCAAGGATGCAAGAATTACGGTCCAAAGACCACCCTTCTTCCAAGTCCTCCTCAGATATTCTCAGTGATGAGCCCCCTCAGAAGATATTGTTTAAGAGGAAACACCTAGACTCCTCTGAAGAGTCTGTCACTGAGGACAGAGATTTCGATGAGGGGGAGGGTTCCCCTGGTCACCCCCAGAAGATGTTTGTTTTGTTCACTGTCCATGGATTCTGGATCCACTTCTAGACCTTCTGTCTCACCCTCAGGGACTGTTGCATCCCAGTCTTCAAAGTATCAGGCTAATTGCTTGGTTCCTCCAATTCCGTTAGTTGCCATGCATAATTATATACCATCTCTGGTACAGAAAATTTTGCTGGAATCTCTACCTCAGTAAACAAAAGAGATTTTCTGTCTGGGGTTGCGATAATGGTCTCGACCCTTTTTCAGCTCCACTGGAAAAAGTTTTAGAATTTCTGACCGTCCTTTTTGCTAAAGTAGTTTCCGCTTCTGCATTAGAGTCATTCTAGCTGCCATCTCTAATTTTCATAATGGCTTCAGAGGCCTACCTTTAATTTCACATAGACTATGTAAGGTCATCTTCAAGAGAACTATTGTATTAAAGTCTCCATTTAAAGACCCTCTACCCTGGAACCTGATAGCTGTTCTACAGTCAGTGGTACTTACCCCCTTTGAAACAGCAGCTACTTGTGACCTGAAGTTTCTCTCTTGGAAAACACGTCTACTTATAGCTCTGATCTCTGCAAGATGAGTATCCAAATTGCAAGCCTTATGTTCAAAGCTCCCTTACTTAATTTTCCATAAGGATAGAGTTACACTCAGGACCAGTCCATCTTTCTTTCAAAGGTGGTCTCAGACTCCAACATTAATCAGACTGTAGACTGTAGACTTACCTGTCTTCTTTCCCAATTTTTCCAACAAAGGGAAATACTGCCTGCACTTGTTAGATGTACACAGATAGTTACATTTCTACCTCAATAGAACTAAAATTCAGGAAATCAGAGCAATTATTTGTCTCTTTCACTGTCACAACCTTAGGAAAATCTGCATCTAAAGTTACCTTGTCAAAATGGCTAAGAGATTGCATTACTTTCATTTATAACAAATACAAACTAAAACTGCCAATTCTGGTGAAAGGTCATTCCACAGATCAATGGCTACTTCAGCTGTTTTCCACTTGAAGGCTTTCATGGATAAAATATGCACAGCAGCAACATGGGCTACTCCACATACCTTTATTACTCATTACAAATTGGATTTGGTCTCCAGGGGAAGAGCTGCCTTTGGTTCTATGGTTCTCAGGAATATTCTTCCATAGGGCCACCCAGGATCTAAATTAGCTGAGGACTCTGTCCCATCAGTCAAGAATGGATGAAGATTGACAACATCAGATAAAGAAGTTATGTCTTACCATAACGTTCCATCTGTGTTGTCGATTCAATCATCTATTCTTGACATCCCACCCTTCTTCCCCCTCCTGACTCCTGGCAGAACGATCTTTTGTCCTGGGTCTTCTGTTAGGATATTTCTTAGACATGGCTTCTTCATGGTGGTTTAGTTTATCTCTCTTTATATATGGGTCCTTGTCTTATGATTGAAAGTACATTTCATCGAAACGTACATGATCGATCTCACTTTTGCGAAAGTGCATTTTGTCAAAAATGCACTTTCGCTGAAAGGTAAGTAAGCAAACAGTTGTTTGCATGTAGATTTAGTTGTACATCAACTGTACTGTTGATTGTACAACTAAGCAAACTGTTGCTTAGATTGCGGAACAGTGGAGATAAGGGAATATTCCCTTTTCCCCACTGTAATGCGATCTCGGAGTGAGAATATTAAACTAGGGGGGGGGGGTTTTCGATAAAAAGCTCTTTTGCAAAACTGAGTTCGATGTTGCATGTTTAGATGAAACATACTTTTGATGTGTAAACATAGATCCATATATATATATATATATATATATATATATAGATATATATATATATATATATATATATATAGATATATGGGATCCGTACAGATCCACGATGGCACTTTCTGCCGAAGCAGAAATCACCGAACATACATAACCAAAAGTGCTGTTCACCGAAGCAGCACTTTTGGTTATGTATGCTGGTTGTGCCAGTCGCATTACAGTGCAGTTAAGGGAGAATTCCCTTTTCCCCACTGTAGTGCGACCTTGGAGTGAGAATATAAAAGTGGGGGGGGTGGGGTGCAGGGGGGCTTGCCCCCTGCATAAAAGAAGATTTATTGTTTTTTGTTTGTTTTTTTCGAACGGACTTTAACGAAAGCGCTTTTTCGATGAAAGCGGTTTCATTAAAGTGCATTCATTTATTGTGGATTCGTACTATTGAACTTTAGTTCAATAGTCCTAGATCCATATATATATATATATATATATATATATATATATATATATATATATATATATATATATATATATATATATATATATATATATATATATATATATATATATATATATATATATATATATATATATATATATATATATATATATATATATATATATGGATCTAGGATGTTTGATCGAAAGATCAAACGTCCAAATCCATTTAGGGTGAGCATACTTACGCGAAAGTGCTTTTTACCGAAGAAGCATTTTCGCGTATGTATGCCTGTTGCCGAGGCCGTACTACAATGCAGATAAGGGAAATTCCCTTTTCCCCACTGTAGTGTGGACTCAGAGGGAGAATATTAAAGTAGGGGGGTGTGGGGGGCACAGCAAACATCCTAGATCCATATAGATATATATATTTCCTTCAATAAGTTTGCAAACTCGATCTGAGGTAATATAGAGAGGGGCATTCTGGGTAGACCTTTAGCTCGACAGTTTTTTGGCTGGCTTGAGCTATATAACGGCCGGATCAGTTCTGAAGATGGGAACCGTAACCCATCAGTGAAGAATAGATGAAGATTAACATCACAGATGGAATGTTATGCTAAGACGGGTCTACTTCAGATTGCCGACGTTTCAAAATGCCGACATCCATATGGCTGGCACCATATGGTCGACAGTTTGAAATGCCAACAACCTGAAATAGTAGTGCAAACTACTAAAAACTGTGTTGGACAAGGGGGGGCAAGCCCCCCTGCACCCCCCTTGCTACTTAAATATTCTCACTCCGAGATTGCACTACAGTGCAGGAAAGGGGAATCTCCCAGTTCCGCACTGTAGTGGGATCTCCTCTATCATTTGTCAGCCTTTCAAATGTTCCGTCATATGGTGTCGACCATGTGGGTGTCGAACATTTGAAATGTCGATCAAATGAAGGGCTCCCTCTAAGACATAACTTCTTTATTCCTGTGTGCAGAGAATTGTATTGGGAGGCTATATCATACCATTCTCCCAGTTCCACCTACAAAAATGAAAATAATCCCTGACATTCAACCCAGTCAGAGGGAAGCAGCAGCATTAGAAATAAAAAAAGGTTCTAGAAAAGTAAGTCATCCAGGGGCCCCCCCACTGACCACAGAGTATCCAGGACCTATTCAAGATTCTTCTTAGTTTCAAAAAAGACAGGGGACTTGAGACCAGTTCTGGATCTCAGCAAATTAGATCAGTTTGTGCAATTTTCAAGGTTCCAGATGGTCACAGTTCAATCCATTTTGCCTCTGCTATGAAAGGATGATTGGATGTGTTCGCTTGATCTTCAGGATGCATACTTTCACATCAAAATGAACAGGCAGTCCAGAAGACATTTGCACTTCAGGCTGGCAGCCATTCATTACCAGTTCAGAGCACTGCCCATAAGTCTCACCTCAGCCCCCATGGTGTTCACCAAATGCATAGCAGTGATAGCAGCTATCTTGAGACTTTTGGAATTCTGAATGTTTCCACACTTAGACAGCTGGCTCCTATCAGCCCCAGCCAGGCATTGACTCCTACAAGCAAGGGACTACTTGCTCCAGTTGTGTATCCATCTAAGCATCACAGTCAGTTACAACAAATCGCAACTCACATCTACGCAAAGTCTGGAGTTCATAGGTGCTTGTCTGAGCACGTTAAATCAGACAGCCTCTCTTCCTTATGCTCAAATTCAGACACTGAGATTCCAGGTCAGGAAAGTAGTGCAAAATTTTTCTCTTCCAGCATGACTGATTTTACAAGCCATGGGATCCATGGCAGCTGCTATCACCCTTGTTCCTCTGGCCAGGTTTCACATGCAAATACTTCAATGGACCCTGTCAACCCAGTGGTCCATCTTTCAGCATCCTTTAACCACTCCATTCAAGATCACACCGGCATGCAAAAGATATCTTATTTGGTGGATTCATTCAAAAGAAGTCTCTGAAGACTGTCCATTACTTCTTCCCCTGTCCATGGCCATTGTGACCATAGACACCTCCCAACTGGGGAGCATTACTTCTGAAGGACAGTCCAAGGTACGTGGTCTCCCAAAGAGGCCAAGATGCATATCAATGTCCTTGCAGACCTTTCAAGATGTTCTCCCATCCAGGACAATTGCTTTTCAGATGAACAATATGTCAGTAGTCTGGTACATCAACAAACAGGGAGGAACCGGATCTTACTTGTTATGTCGAAAAACAATGAGAGTGTGGCAGTGGGTGATCTCTGCCAGTCACTTGCCTATAACAATGCACATTCTAGGGAAAACCAACATGATTGTGGACAAACTAAGCAGGTCCTTTCTGATGCCACATGAGTGGATGAGTGGTCTTTCCATGTCACAGTAATGGAGATAATTTTCCATCGATGGGGCCAGCCATGCTGTGACCTATTCACGTCTTCCATAAACAAGTGCAGCAGGTTCTTTGTTCTGATCCCTCAAACTGGGGAGTCACCGAGAGATGATGTAGTCCATGATTGGCCTTCTGGTTTCCTTTATGCTTAGCAACCTGTACATCTCATCCTCAAATTTCCACAGAAAACATTCCGGTTGAAGAGCACAGTTATGCTCATTCCCCCCTTCTGGCTTTATCAGATTTGATTCCCCTTCCTCTGGCTTCAGCTTCTACGTCCACCCTAAGCACTGGATCCAACTACAGACCGTCTGTCTCACCTGACAGGCATGACTCATCCAGACATAACAGGCCTCAAACTGACTGCATGGTTTCTCTAGTTCCATTGATTGCTAGACAGCCCAGGCTCTCCTCCCTGGTCCATCATATTTTATCTTCTCAAAAAACTTCTACTAGAAGGATTTACAAAAGTAAATTGAAGAGATTTGTATTCTAGGCCTTTACCAGGGATCTGGAGCCTCTTACTGCACCTGTACTGGCTATACTTGAATTTTTAGCTTCAATTTTCAATGAAGGGGCTAGCTTTTCTATTATTAGGGTCCAGGTGGCTGCCATTTCAAAATTCCACCTCGGCAAAAATAACTCTACCATAGCTTTTTCTAAATTATGTAAAGCTTTTCTCAATGGGGCTTTTTACTTTGACCTCCATTAAAGGATATTACCCCTCCTTGGGATTTAACTACTGTGCTTCAGGCCATATCCAGAACTCCCTTTGAACCTTCAGCCAGGTCAGATGTAAAATTTCTGTTTTGGAAAACCATTTTTCTGGTTGCGATCACTTCAGCTAGATGAATATCTGAACTCCAGGCTGTATATTTCAAATCTCTGTACCTGGTCTTACACAAAGACAGGGCGCTCTTGCAGACTATCCCATCTTTTTGACTAAGGTAGCTTCTGATTATAACATTAACCTCTCTATTTTCTTTTCAAACTTCTCAAATAAGGGAGAGTACATGGTCCATCTTTTGGATGTGAATAGCCAACTTAGCTTTTACCTCCATAGAACCAATTTAGGAAAACTGACAGTTGCTTGCTTCCTTCTGTCCTAACAAATTGGGCAAGCCATTTTCTAAAGTTACATTGAGCAAATGGTTAACCAATTGCATCTCCTTTATCTATAATAAGAGGATTATCCTTTTATTAGCCTACTAGAGCTCATTCCAGAGGCTCTGTGGCAGTCTCTTCAGCTTTTTTGGTCGAGGGCTTCCATAGATGATATTTGTGCAACTGCAACTCAGACTAATGGTCACACTTGTTCATTACAAATTGGATTTGGTTTCCAGGAACAGAGCTGCCTTTGGCTCCGCAGTTCTACAGAATATCCTTCCATGAGGGCCACCCAAAGTTCAAGTAGTTGGGGACTTTGTCTCATCAGTTGAGGAATGAATGAAATGGACAACATCAGATAAAAAAGTTATGTACTCACCATAACATTCCATCTGTATTGTCCATTTTCATTCTTCCTCAGCTTCCCACCCTCCTGCCCCATCCCTTTACTTCTGGAAAGATGTAAGAGTTTCCTTGGGAACCTTTATTCCTTGTTTGAGTTCCAGCTCCTTTTTCTTATTCTGTCTTTATTAACATCTTAAAGATGTGGTCCCTTTATATCTAGGAGCAGCAAAATCGATCTGAGTTATTTTAGGCTGGTGGGGCATTATGGGTAAAGAGAAGATCTTGAGAGTTTTGGATCTGAGGATCTGTTAAAAGTGGCCAAGTTGGATTTGAGTCCCATATCCGAACCCATCAATTGAGAAAGAATGAAAATGGACAACACAACTGGAACATTATGGTGTGTACATAACTTTTTTATGGCTAAACTCTCTACCAAGACACAACTTAACCTTATTCAGGTTCAAGCACCATACAAATCTAAAACATCCCAATAAGCAACAAAATGATATATGAAAACAGTATTAAAACAATAAATATTCTGGAAATAAAGCATAGTATTTAAAACTAATAGTGCTAGATTAATCATCAATATATTTTAAATAGTATAAGTGATTCTTAAGGGACCTTTTGAAGCCTACTAGAGTGGGGTGCTCCCTAATTAACTGAGGAGTGAGGTTCTAGAGGCATGGAGCTTTTAACTGAAAGACCTAAAACTGGGAAGTTTTCAGCTGCAGTCTGGGATCCACCAGAAAACCCAGAGAAGAAGGTCAAAGGAGCCTAATTGGGCAAGTGGGGAACCAGCAGCTCCTTAAGTTCTGGAGGACCCATGTTATATAGGCCTAGATAAACCAGTAGCAGAACTTCAAATTTCAGATCAAACTGGCAGTTATTGCAGATTGTGCAATATCAGAGTAATATCAATGTAACTTGTCTTAATACAATAATGTTAATACTAACCCTATGCCTAACTCTATCAGTACACATATTGTTTTGCATGTGGGTTGTTTTAGTCTCCATATTTTTACATTCATTTACGTTTGCCATTCTGTCTTATCATATACCTACATATACAGCTCTACAACTCATTCTGTACTCTGATGACTTGGTACTCTTTAGGTCCAGCAACAACCACTCTACAAACGAAATATAACTACATAAATACATTAACTACCTGAACTCCTGGCTTATTAACCACAAACTAACATTTAATTCTTCAAAGACAAAAAGCATGCTATTGGGCACCACCTAAAAGCTTAAAACATCACCAAAGTCACTCCGTATCACCAGCCTTTGTGGCACACTAATAGTAACAACCATTTCCTTCAAATATCTTGGTTTCTTTATGGACCAATCACTGACAGTCAATACCCCTATAGAAAACTAAAGTGCACAATTTAACTCAACTTGTCTTCTAGGACAGGAAAATCTCACCCTACCTATCCAAACCAGCTATCTAGAGCAGCTGTAGGAAAAGGAGTCCTTCTGGCCCAAATTGAATGTGGACTACCTGTAACAGCCACAACCTCTAAGAAAAACTCATCCACACAACAGACTATGGAAAACAAAATCTGTTACTTCATCCCTAACTTGCCCTCTAATGGGCACCACTGCTTCACCATCAATAAAGTCAAATGGCTCCCAGTGCAAAACAGATTAGACCTGCTATTAGGCTCTCTCATCTTCAGACTTCTCCATCCTAACTCATTCCTACTTCTAGCTGCCAAACTTTATACTACACATGCATACTACAACTTTGGTTGCTTCTCCCAAACAGTCCACCTCCTCCAACCCCCACAAGCCAGGTTACACTGCAGCAGTCTCTCTTTCTTCATGCTTTCTCCTAAAATATGGTAATACCTTCCCACTCACCTAAAGGAACTTAAAAACATTTCTGCACACTAAATCAAACTGTACTTGCCACAAAGCAGGCCACATCCTATAAGGGCCTCTCAATCTCTAGCCTTACTCTCTCTCAACTACTTACACCTCCTAACTCTCCCACTATCCCCTGCCCTGACACTCATTACCCAAGAGCATTTCCACCATGATGTAAACCTGAAATATAATCATGATAATTGTAAAATGTGCATTTTTCTCATAATTGTTTCTACTGTACAATTTTTTGTTAAACATTGCTTCTTTCTGTTTTTGGGTCTACTACATATGATCAGAATTTCATTTAACTAAGACCATAACATCGGATATTCAGAATACTGAAAACTCACTTGACTGAAGCTCATAAGATTGAAATCTTAACAATGCTTAATTTCAACATACTAAATTGTAAACTATTGACATGCAAACATACAACACCAATGACTAACCCTTTTGAGAACTTAAAAACTACTTACATACCTTCTTAACAGAAACTGGACGATATAAAACCAAACTAGGTGGGGGGCTACTCCCCCCCCCACAAACCCCAATGTGTGTGTGTGTGGGGGGGGGGGGGTGCCCCCCAACTATATATACTAACTCCATGATTGCACTACAGTGGGGAAAAGGGCATATACCTTTTACTTACCTTACAGTAGTCTACACGCTGCCACTACTATTTTGAAATTTAGCGATGTTAAGGTTTCAGTCTTATGAGTTTCAGTCAAGTGAGTTTTCCGTATTTTGAATTTTCGATGTTATGGTCTCAGTCAAATGCAATTTTGATTATGTGTAGTAGACCCATATATAAAAAAAAAATATATATATATATATATATATATCTATATATATATCTATATATATATATATATATATATATATATATATATATATATATATATATATATATATATATATATATGTGTATATATATATATATATATATATATATATATATATATATATATACATGCATACATATATGTATACATGTGTGTGTGTGTGTGTGTGTGTGTGTGTGTGTGCAGCTTATTCTCTGTTTTACCCTGTTTTTTACCCAGGTAGTACCTGCAAATTGTCAGTTGTGATTAGTGTTCCTTCTGGGTAAATAAATGTAAATAAAAATAAAATAAGTAGTATAGAGAGAGAGAGAGATGCTGATACCGATATATACAGATATCCATATGCAGATGTATATGTACATGTATAGAGACAGGCATGTTTTGTGAATAATCAGGCCCAAATTTCTTTCCATTTATCAGGCTTTTGAGTGATTCAGATTTCCACAAGGTAACCCCCATCATAAAACTCCACCATCTTTGTTGTTTTTTTCTTGGTGGCAGGGATATTGGAGTATTCTGATTGTGGTTGCACATTGGCTTTGTCTTCCAGACCTGGACATTCCACAGTTATGGTCTTTGAGTGGCTCCTGGAATTTCTCAAGATGACTTCCATGTTTGTTATCAGTACACATCAGTGGAGCTAATGCCTTTGCGATTTATCTAGTCCAGGTCTCTCCTCTTGAATAGAAACACTCTGTTCTCAGCCACACTATCCTTTGCTTAATCCATATCAGCCTGGTTGTAATATACTTGACCTGTTGTTTCTACATAATTCCCTTTGGGTTCACATTCATATTCTAGTTTCCTGGCTCGCTGGGTCACAGCAATTCATTCTTCCTCTGAGCCCCATGCTTACTGAGTACTGACAATCCTTGTCTCTAGGAGTATCAGTGTACTGTTTCAGGAGATGGTCTATTACTACATCCTCCTCATAGTTGCCATTCAGCTATATCCCCCTCATCCCCGCACACAGATCCCATGCCTGCACATACCCCATCATAGTTGCCATTCAGCTATATCCCCCTCATCCCCACACACAGATCCCATGCCTGCACATACCCCATCACCAGTGGCCATAGAGGAAAGACAGTTGGAGCATAGCTTGGAACAAGAAAGTGTGGGGGCTGTGGAAGGTGTGCCTGCACACCATGGTGTCAGCCAACTGACTGGTGGTGCCCCACACAGGCACGTGGCCAGTGCTGCTCACAGGAGGACCTCTGGCCAACATGCTCCTGCAAGACAGAGCGCAGCAGCTGGTGTCACCAGACGCATGTTTCAGGCTGAAATGGAGGCACAAGCATGTGCTGAATGGCACAACAGAGAAGATCAGAGGCTTGAGAGGGCTGCTGTCCGTTCTTTAAACAACAACATCCAGGCAATGGTAAATGTTCAACAGCAAATTGCAGAAGCTTTGGATAGACGGTTTAGTGACATGGTTAAAGTCCTTGACCGTGGCATGACAATCCGTGAGCATGAGCTGTCTGTGTTGGAACATCTGGTAGGAGTGAGGCGTCGGGCACGTGGACGTAGGCCTGCTATATCACCTGTTTCAGGTGTACGTGTGCGAGCCACCTCACATGTCCGCTCCCATAGTGACGGTAGCAGCAGCAGTGCATCTGGTGCTGTGCTGTCCACACCGCGACACAGCAGGCCACATGCACGTCGCCCAGGATGGTCCCAATAGGGACATGGTTCCAGTGGACAAGTGATATCAGACAGTACCCAATCTGCATCTCTGCCTGGTAGTGCCCATGCAAACGCTGGCAGGCACAGGTCACATGATCGTTGCCGGACACCGTGAACTGTAAAACCTGGTCTGTACAGTCTGCAGCTGTCAATAATACCCCTGGGTAGGCCAGACTCATGCCAGAACTGTGTGTATACATACACGCACACACTGGAAACATATGTAGGGCACCGCAACACACACATGCATAACATCCACACGCACCCAATTAGATCAAAGGCCCTAACCCACACACATGATGTCATCCAATGGTGCAGCCTAGGCCTCTGGCAAACATTATCACCCTGTGCATATGATGATGCCTGTGCCGCATCCCTGACATCCACACCATCGGTGCAGGGACATGCTCATATGGTCTGATGCACAGGGTGAATAGACTAGGAAGATAAGGGTAGTTTACAGTTGTTGAGTACTGTTGACAGGCATCAGACATACCATGTATTACATGTGTACAATGCATTTTGTACTGTCAAAAGTATGTGTCTTGCGTAACAACAGTAACTGCATGTTGGTCATGATGTTCTGCTGTCCTCCTTCAGGTCTAATTGCACGTGCTGGTGGATGTCAGTGTTTGCAGTTAGTGTCCCATATGTTAATGTGGACTACTCACAGGTATGTATGAATATACCAGCATGCACCATGTAGCTGCCACATAACAGTGAGAATGTCCCACATTCCAAACACATCTACTGATCCAAGAGCATGATAGCTGTGTATTAAGCTACTGTGGCTACAGACGTGACATCCATAAAAGGTGACATCACAGGTACAGTTACATGGAGTGGTGAGGTAAGAGAGTGGTCTAGCTAATTACAAGGGTAGAGGCCAGTGGGAAGTGTAATGCCTCATTGGGAAGCAGTAATACACGTTCCCATGACAGGATGCCAACACACAATTGCACCCACACACTCAGGTATTAACACACATGTATTCAGTGACACAGTAACACACCCACGCACTCACAGATTCACCGACATAGTAACATACACTCGCACACAGTTGCTACTGGTGAGGTGAGGACCCCTGCCGAGGTGCAAATCATCACCACAGCACTGTGCACCCACATGATGCACCACAGAGAATACACATGTACAGGTAGTCAGTATGGCCCAAGATTGGGGACATCAACACGGATAGTAGAATGCATCGCCTGGATGGGGGGAGGGGTTTTATCAGTTCAGTGTGGTAACATACATCCTCACTCCAGGGACCAGACAGCCATACATACACACACACACATACACACACTGTGGCATTCAGTATTGAATACACCTATGTCACGCACATACAGATACCTCACATGTGTGAGATACACACCCCTGCCTATGTCCTGCTTTCTACATTGCAATCTGTACAGATGTGTACACTAGTGTACAGGAGAGTGAGTAACAATTGAGATGTATTCCCCACCATACGTGACATATATGGACACACACGCAACCACACATGCCAGTGATGTGAATCAAAGACCTGCCTAGCTCATGATATGTATGACAGACCTACAGCAGTACTGCACGTGTTACAAAGTGTACTGACGCTTCCTTTGGCAACAGTGATGATATATGCACATGGGACGTCTTAACTGTTAACAGGTGTCAAGTGAATTACCATAGCTGTCACCCTGACCGCTGTCTACGTTGTGTGTTATGTCCTTCAGTTAACTAAACCATTGCTTACCGGTTACACAGGTTATTGTAGGACCGCTTGTGACACACCTGTGACCTGTCCTCAGCAAACATCCATCTGCAAAGATGCCCCACCACTTAGTTATTTCCACACATCTGTCCATACCTGAGGTACATCTTTCTGTACATTCATCATATCACCATATACAGTTGGCAATGTTGAGGCTGCATTGCAACTGCATGATGTACTAGGATACATGTCACCTGCATATATCAGCAACTGCACACGCATGTTATCTGAATGCACAATACTACATGTACATGTGTGTAGGTCCTACAATCCTGTCATTTGGGCATGTTTGTAGGCATTGCAATTGGTGGACATGTGTAATAACATACATGACACATGGACTGTTGTATGATATGATAGGTGTAATGGGTGACTGGTACAGAGAGAATGTTACCTCTGTCAACATTGATATCACACCTCATGTACTGTAAGCATTCAGCAGCAATGGACCTACATTCCATGTGCATGTGTGTAATGGCTGTAGCCACCTGTCTGCACAAAGGACAACAACAGCTATGCTATTTACATGTATGCTGTGTGTGTGTGTGTGTGTGTGTGTGTGTGTGTGTGTGTGTGTGTGTGTGTGTGTGTGTGTGTGTGTGTGTGGCATGTACATACCCAGGGCAGGTACATGTATGTCATATCCATACATAAGGGTGTGTACTTGTGTACAGCAACAGTCATCTGCTAATGCTGTAAAGTACCGAGGTCCCCTGGTATGTGTACAGCTGACCTGATTACAGACAGTGGTATCATTGCATTGCATAACATATGATGCAACTGTGTCAGTACATGGGTACTCTCTACAGTTGATGTAGAGCTTGGTACAGTCCACTGGTCAAGGGTCACATGGTGGTGTACTCTTATATGTCCTACAACATGTATGGATGCATGTTGGTGGTACAAGGGCATGGTGGTGTCTGAGGTTTACATCCTGGAATGCAGCATGTGACACTGTGGTCCTGCACATGCCTCATCTGTGATGCCTTTCATGGGGGTACCGGTCAGTACATGTGAGTGGCCTCTATGTATGTGGGGACACCACCACCTGGAGTGGTCCGTACCAGTGTTATGGCCCACATGTCTGGTTCTGAGGTATATGGTGGTAGTGCTATTGTGCACTACAGAGCCATCAGCCAGGTGTTCCTCACTGCACAGATGTCAGTACTCCCCATTGTTGGATCTACAATGAGCAGCTGTGATTATGGACGATACACATCTAGCACTGGTTAGCATAAGAAAACAATGCAGTTGTCCTGTAGGAGCCAGGGTGTTATCCTGTGTTTAGGACATGTTTAGGACATTTGCCTTGGAATGGCACTGTATGGCAGATGCGACTTGGGTATTTTCCCCTCTCCCTTGAATCATGGATGCATGTGATATGTGTCAAAGGCCTGTCTACTGTCAGTCATGTCATCCCAGAATGACAAACACTGGACAACTTTGTACTTACAGCAGGACATTGGCTCATTGTGTTGTTCAAACAGTTGCCACCTCTAACAAGGCTCATTGTGTTGATCAAGCAGTTTCCACTCCTAGCAAGACATCACTGAGAGTGGTGATACTGTGCTTGGTACAGGATGGTACATATAAGGTGATGGACAGCAGCAGACGTTGTGTAAAATACCGGTGTCAAATATATGTAGAGCAGCGTTCCTGCTAACAAAGACAACTACTAACACCAGAGCCCATTACAATGTGTTCTTTACGTCTTCCTGTAATAGCATGGCCACTGTGGCCTTCTGTGTTTAGAATCAGAGTGCATCCCAGTCAGCCCTGTGCTACTAAGTGTATGAGCATGCCCAGTATAACCTTGTGTAGATGGACATATAGTGCATTCCGAACAGCCCTGTGCTACTAAGTGTGTGAGCATGCCCAGTGACACCTTGTGTCAGTTATTTGCCTCTGTGTATGGGCATGGCCATTGTAATCCTGTATAGTGGTAGTTGTCGTCCATTCCACAGATGGGCATACTCCAGGTCAGGATGGAGTCCTACTTTAAACACACAGGTTCACAGGTATGTACATCTTAACTGCCAGTATCCCTGTTGATGTCCGCATTCCTAAAAGGTCATAATGACAGCCTTGAAATGTGTAGTCTGTGTGGCGCGACCCGCAAGTATGTAGTACTGCAATAGTGATCTGCAAACAGGCAGGTGTTCCGTTCCCACCACTGGCATGTGTGTGTGTATGTCTGCCCCTGTTTGCCAGAGAACAGTAAATAGCTTTTAGACTGCTCACACTCCATACAATTCATATACCCACCTTTGGCAAGGCTGATGATGACATCCACCTACAAATACACCTCTGAGAGTGCTGAGTCCCAGTAATTTCGGTAGCGCATTTTGTAACTGTGTAATTCTGTAGTGTAATAAAGTAGTTAGGTCAGTGTTCTAATCCAAGACTTGCCGTGTGTGTGTGTGTGTGTGTGTGTGTGTGTGTGTGTGTGTGTGTGTGTGTGTGTGTGTGTGTGTGTGTGTGTGTGTGTGTGCCCATCTGCTTGAGGACAGAGTAATGCTTTTAGACTGCTCACACTCCATACATTTCTTATACCCACCTTTGGCAAGGGTGATGATGTCACCCATCTACAAATACACCTCTGGGAGTGCTGTGTCCCAGTAATCTTGGTAGCATGTTCTGTAACTGCATAATGCTGTAGTGTAATAAAGTAGTTAGGTTGGTGTTCTAACCCTAGACTTGCCGTGTGTGTGTGTGTGTGTGTGTGTGTGTGTGTGTGTGTGTGTGTGTGTGTCTCCGTCTGCCTGAGGACTGAGTAATGCTTTTAGACTGCTCACACTCCTTACATTTCTTATACCCACCTTTGGCAAGGCTGATGATGTCACCCATCTACAAATACACCTCTGGGAGTGCTGTGTCCCAGTAATCTCGATAGTGTGTTCTGTAACTGTGTAATGCTGTAGTGTAATAATGTAGTTAGGTCGGTGTTCTAATCCCAGACTTGCCGTGTGTGTGTGTGTGTGTGTGTGTGTGTGTGTGTGTGTGTGTGTGTGTGTGTGTGTGTGTGTGTGTGTGTGTGTGCGTGCGTGTGTGCGTGTGTGTGTGTGTGTCTGCATGAGACTAGTACAGTGCTTTGTAGAGTATGCACTCTCTGTACAAATTGCATGACCACCTTTGTCATTCCTGCTGTTGTTACCCACCTAGGTATACACCTGTAGGTGTGCTGCAGCCCAGTATTCGCCATAGCACGTGCCCTAAATGTGTATTGCTGCAGTGTGATACAGTAGGGGTTTGTATACAGTACATGGCAAGTGTGTGTTTGTCAGAGCCTGTGTAGAGGTGGCCATGATTGTCTTACCATTGGACATGTTTGGGAGCGGATTTTGTAGTTTTCCTATATGGTATCCATCTTATGACACATTGGCCACCTCACGAGGAGTACAGCTGTCAGTCAGCCATGGGACTGTGTTGACAAGCCATACCCACACATCTGGCAAAAGGCCTGGTGAACAAAGTATGCAACCCTACTAGTACCCGGTATATGTCCCGCACCCATGTGCCATGCACAAACAAACTTGCCTAGGATATCCCGCTATGTTGCTAGTGCCATGCACATTGATGACAGATAGTAGGCATGGTGTGAATGCAGTGGCCTGCAGAGGACATGGCACCCTGTACAGTGGTACAATAGGCACATATATGCGGACATTGTGCCTTCACTATGTTCCACACTGAATGCCTGCAACATATGTGGTGCCATCAAATGTGATCAACAGAGGCCAGACAATGCTATACACAAGTGCCTTGTATGGACCCATGCCACTGACACCGCAGAATACCTGTATCATACTATCCATGCAGGTGCAGGGTCGACCTGCTCACTATAAGCTGGTTTCACCACACCAGGCCAATATTGGCATATCGGGGATAACAGGCTGTGTACACATGTGTCTGCCAAACCAGGTATACCTGTACATGTCACTGTACAGTATTGTGGGATATGCACATCCCAGGCAATGTGCATGTGAAAGACGACATGGGATGCATTGCAAAGCTATGGCCATACACATTGGTTACCAGGATGTCAGGCCAGATAATGCAGTACCCATCTGTGTGGGACATTGCAGACACTGCACCCCTGCACTGCACACCATTGTCGGGTGATGCGATGCCAAGGATTACCCCTCACCCAGCCTTATACAGCCATCTTGCACAGCCAACCACTACACACCCATGAAGCAATTCATACCTGCATGCCAATACTGGCACCCTGTGTCTGCGTGTGGGTTGTGATGCTCGCAACCACAGTCACTCCCAGTATAACCCTTGTTGGCATACCAACAGATGTCAAGCACTTTCACATGCCCTAGCCCATAGAATCTCCAGATATCCCCTGTGGTGCATGTGGTCCTGTGCATTACTGCAGTGTGGCAAACTAAGTAGTTATATTGTGTATTTGTGGCCCTGGCAAAGGTGTCAATGCGTATCCATTAGAGAGTGTGGTTGTAGTGACAATGGCATCCATTCACGTGGACGGCCATGTGTGCCACACATAATGTATGTCTACTATATCTCTGTTGCAGATGTCACTCACCTACACACATATATGTTCTTACAGCACAGCAACATATCGCTTTTGTGGCACATGTTGTAACGTCATGCACATGTAATAGTAATGAGTAGTCAGTCAGGGGTTTGACCCCTGTACTGTTCGGCATGTGGCAGATGATGCTTATGGTTAAGTCTCCAAGCCCTTCCCTGGTGTACTTTGCCTGTCCCACCCACACACTCTCTGGTGGATGTGAAGGAGTACACCTGCACAGCAGCAGCATGTGTATTGTAAGTGATGGACATGGTCAGGTGATGGCATCTGCACCTATTGCAGTCCTCTTCTAGCTGATTGCATGTGGTACAGTGGTACAGCTGTGATGGTGATGATAAACACAGTACACTATCTAGGGAAAGCATGTTGTTATTTGGCCTTGACAGTCGCTGTGAGTGGTACCTGGATGTAGTGTTCTGACACGGCATCACAGATGATATCTGGATGTACCTCAATCATTTTCCACAGTGGGAAATAGCCTAAAGACAGGAGGGTGATGTGCCACACATGACTACAGCATGTAAGTGTAGCTATGCTGTATTGAGACTACTGCCTGTTTAACATGTGTGTGTTAATGGCTATCTTGCATGTTATAATACAGACATGACAGTACTCTGTTCATGAGGGACCCCCATCTGTAGGGCCATCTGTGAACTGGTCAGTGTGTGCAACCATTTGTTTCCTGTGTTACACACTGAACACACATCTGTGCACAGCAGAAGCATGGTGCGAGGATTACAGACAGTGCATTATGATAGGGATGTGTTACTGCCATCACATCCCTGACTGGATATGTGTCACATGGGACAGTGGTATGACAGACACTGTCTGGGATTCCCAGTGACAAGCCAATAATGGGCAACCGTTCATAGCTGCGGTCACACATCTAATACACATTGTACAGATGGCATGCAGTATATATGCATGTGTTGTGCTTCCTCTGCAAATGTATACCATCTGCTGTATTGGGTTGCTGGTGATATCTATGCATACTGTCGTAGGTAATCCTGTATGCTGTTGTCTATCACTAAGGCATATGTGGGTTTAAAATGCAACACCATAGGCTGAATGGGTTGGGAGGTCCCGGCAGAACCTCCTGTCCCATTTCAGCTGACCATGGCACCGGGCACTAGCACATCTGGGGCCCAGCCATAGACATCAACCTCTGTTGGCTCTGCACCACCTTTTGGTGGTACCACCACTGAGGATGGAGCATATCCACCCTGGGAGTGGGACCAGACAAGTACATGTCTGCTGTCGTGCGGTTCCAGATGTGTTGCGTTGGTGGCTCACTAAGGGGTTCCAAAGCCAGATATGCCAGCTCAAGGGTGGAGTGTCACATTTACAGGGTGATGCTGCCCTTCCTGGACAGCCCCCAGCACTGCCTCCTTTGCAGCTGTGTAGGTGCAGTGGCAGTTGCCCATGGCTGGGGACCTCCGTCCCACTGTTCCCATGGGCTTGTGAATGCTGAACACCCATCCCTGCCCGGGGTGTATCCCCCCCACATGTGTCATATACCAACCCTGTATGCTGTCTTTTCTGTGATCCTACCTATCCTCCATGGCCATACTTACACTCATTCCCCAACATCTGACCCTCACCTATGGAAACATAAGGCCAATTGGCTCCTAGAACAACATCTGCCCTATACATAGCTGTCCATTACACACACGTGCCCACTGGACACATAAAACCCTTGTAATATGCATCACAACATACTCCTATTATTCTCACCCCTGTCCCTCAGATGCACAATCCTGGTATGCACATCACTCCTACATGGTCCAGGTACACGTGATGAGGATGACCCCATTGTACACACAACACTACCGGTCTCTCTGTGGTTACCCCATTTACCTTTATCATGATGATGATGTTGCACACAGCACCTTGCAAGAGTGTTGTTTACACATAATGATTGGACAGGTACTGTTGTGTTAATGTACATTACATGCACAGAGTGATGTATACGGCCAATGTACAACTATTTGTGTGTATGACTGACACATGTCTGTCTGAGGGAGTCTTGAGATCACATGGAGCAACATCACTACATAATACAGGTGTCACTGGTGTTTCCCGTTTCATTAGTTTGTAATGCTTTGTTGTCACATGGTATGATCCTGATATATCTCTATATATGTATGTACCTATATGCTGGACATAAACACTCACATATACATCTACATGATGGGATACATTCCTATAGTGTTGAATGACTGCACTGTATGATATGTTTTTTGGTACTGTCCGTTGTCTGTATATCTGCTATGGTGTATTGGTAATACACATTAGCTGTGTGTGCAGGGTCCTGGTTCCAACCCTTGCAGAGGACGTTTATTTGGTTGCAGGGCAGAACAAGCCCATTGGCTATGGAGGGAGTAAGGCACATTAAAGCAGTTGGGAGCGGGTGTGCTTCGGTCAACAAATAGTTGAACTCTAGCTTATCAAATCATCGTGTAACGCAAAAGCGAAGTATTAGAAGAGCAATGGAAGGAAGTGTGATAAGAAATGTGAATAGTAGTAAATAAGTGAGGAGCTTCCCAAATAATATTTGGAAAATATATATTTGATACATACATGTATACTGGCGAAACTGGGATATGTATGAGAGGTGTACTAATTATATACATATATATACATATATATTATATATATAGGTGAGAAGGTCTATTGACCCTTTTATGTCACAAAGTTCAGAAGTATAATTTTAAGAATAAAGGATAAATCCTAATATAAATATGTATGAAATAGACCATTGAAGGGCTGTTTGTATTCTGCCTGATTGCATAATAGAAGAAGTTTGTGTCAGTAGACATTCAACCTCTTTGTTGACATTAGTTGTTCTACAACCTTATATTTTGGATTACTTTTTCTTTTCAGAGGTCTTGGTATATTTTTTCCTTGGTAATATTTTACCATTTTTTTCATTGCACCTTTTTTTATCCTGTTGCCTGTTGGCTTTCATCTCTCGCAGTCTGTTGGCTCATTCCATCCACACAGGGTGAGCACTGTTCCCAGCCGATTTGTTCTTTGTCTGATGGCATCCAGTTGTGAAGCCATAATACTGGCAGCCATTAGGGCTTTTTTTTTTCTTTATTGATGCAGCCTAACCCCACCCACCTGTGGTGACATGGGCTCTACTTTACTGCAGAGGAACCAGTTATGGCCCTGATAAAGAGAGGCATTCCTCTGCAAGGGTTATTGCACTGGCTTGTGCAAATCCATCCACATTCCTCCCCCAGAGCTTATTTTCTGGGAAGTAGCATTTGCCATTCCCCTGGAGCAAAAGAATGCCACAGAGAGAGGAGCTGTCTCAGCCGTTCCTCTCTGGCACGCTCACCAAAATCAGTTGCACATAGGTTCGTAAGTTCATAGGATGATACTAGGCTATTGGCCCAGAGGCCCTTATAAGCCTAGCCAAGAATTTCGCCCATGTTCCCTCAAAGTCAGCACCTGTTTCCCCTGTCCAGCAGGGGACACAGGTGGGATCTCAGGGGTGTATTTTCTCTTTCCCATCCAGTTGTACATGTTCCTCTTAAAAAAGACTAGAGAGGTACTCTGCTTGACATGCAGAGGGAGTCTATTCTACAGACACAAATCTATCCCACCAACAAGTTCTATTAATGTCACAGACCAGGTTAAGGCCTTGCGTGCAGGTTGTGCGAGTGAAGTTTGTCTTACAGATATGCAGCAACTCCATCAAGGCTGAGTCTGAATTGGCCTTGTATGCCAGACACAGATCACCTCTAAGCAGTCTGTATAAGACTGAGTAGAGGGACAGGGCTTTTAGCCTATCTGTATAGGATAGGTGTTTGAGACCCTAGATTTTCCTGGTCTGGAACCTCTGTGGTCTCTCCAGCTGATGCATGTGCTTGGCAAGGTACATGCTGAAGGGTGCATTGTACTCAATAATGGGTCTAATAAGGGAGGAGTACAGGGATGTTATGACCTCCTTGTTCCTGGATGAAATACCTTTATTTATGAGGTGGGCCATGTAAAAAGCCATCCATACAACAGAGGCAACGTGGTAGTCAAAAGTCAGGTTGCTATCAACCTGTTTGCCAAGTCCCTCATGACTGATTGCATGCTTAGTATGTTGTTATTAATGTGATAATTAATGGGGATGACATCTCTCTTCCACCCCATCCCTGGCTGTTCTAGCTTCCCATGTGACTTATCAATCATGGGTCGTCTAAACCGCAGGTAGATCTTTATTTCTCTGTGCCTTGAGCTGGGACTTGGCAACTTTTTTCTTCAGTGGATATGCTAAACAACATCTGCTAGGAATGCCTTCTCAAATTCTCCATTGTCTCCTTATCTAATGGCCCTGTATGTAATCTCAGCCTGAGGTCAGTGTCTGCTATGCCTCAGTGCCTTATCCTGTTGGAGATAGCTGGTTCTTGTTTCAGCTTATATGACTCAGTTTATTTTCACTGCATTTGCCATTGTTTGTCTCTATTATGATACACCCCCTGGTTTCAGGTAGCAATTCAAGTTCTTCAAGGCAGACCTCCTTGTCCTTATATGCCTGGGCTGTCCAAAGAACTTATTCAGGAACTAGGATCTCGAAGTTGACCCCTTCCTGTCATCCTTTGAATCAGACAAGTAAATCTTTATCAGTTGCATTTACATTTTTTCTTCCAGTCGTCTGCTGGACATTCCCTTCATTTTATTCAGGAAATATAATGTATCTCTGTAATTGAATCCCTATCAGATTATCAAAGTTTCAAAACTTCGAAAGTCATATGGTCGGGACCATATGATCCATGTTTTGAAAATTGGAACGTTTTGAATGGAAATCATGGTATAGCGCAGAACCGGAAATGTACCCTTTTCCCCAATGTAGTGCGATCTCAGAGTTAGTATATTTAATTAGCAGGGTGGGGTGGGGTGCAGGGGGGCTTGCCCCCCCTGCAAAAACATCAAAATAGAATTTTTTTGTTTTTTATTTTTATTTTTTTTAATGTTCGAATTTCTGAAACTTTGATAATATGGTCTCGACCATATGAATTTCAAAGTTTCAGAACTTTCATAATCTAATGTAGATCCCTGTAATTGACTTGGTTACGAGATTTTTTTTTTTAATCTGGCTGCATCCAGTTTGGGCTTTGTACATTTCTTCATAATCTGGCATAGTTCCAGTCCTTGAACTAGTCAACTTCAAAGGCTTTTGGGCTTAACAGCTATTAGCTAACTCTTACCTAGGCACCAGGGGTGGATATTGGCCTACTTTTTCTGTAAATGCATGTGTCCATGATCTTTTCCCTAGCTTCAGATAGAATTCTTCCATGATGCTCACATTTTTCTTGTGGTTACTTTATTCTATGTTTTTCTGCCCTTTATCCATAGGAAAAAGTTGAATCCAGCTACTACATCTCAAAGAAAACAATATTTGGTTGCTGTCCCCTTCTGTTTAACACAATTATTTTGTTAAGGGCTTTGTTCCTTTGGTACAAAGCTTTGCTCATCAAGGGCCAAATTGAGAAAGATTTAGGTTATGCAATAACTTGTTCCTTTTATGTTGGGACAGGAAAGATTTAATCCTTCAGTTTCATTCACAGGCAGACTCCACTTCCTTGAAGGTGTGTCTCATAGACTGTTGACTGCACTTTTAGTCATTGCTAGTTTATCAGACTCTCCCTGGTATTATAACTTTACTATCCACTGGGCCCCAGGCTGACCCTTTTATGGGCAAGCTGCTGAATTACCCTTTGCTTAACACCTTTTTGCTCTTTTTTTTTTGTATGGTTCACAAATTTCTTTTAGTTCTTGCGGAATTCAGTCACCAGCACTGGGCTTTACTCACGCTGGACCCAAATCCTTTTTTGACCATCTTAATTTTTCTGTATTGGTTCTGTGCCAGTGTGTCTTGAAGTAGTCTGTGGTGGACCTGCTGTCTCGCATTACATAAAGCATACTTCCTGGAGGGAGCTTGACAGCTTTGTTCCTGTTGGCTGTTTTACCCTGTCATACAGATTCACTCCTCTGTGGCTGTTCTGCATACTTAGCGTTCTACGTGTAGAAATAATATTTATGCATCTACCAATGATATTGCTACCTATGAACTATTGGTATAAGATACCTTGGATTTTGTATTGGTGACAGGGTTTGCATGGTCTCTTCTGCCACTTTTGTATACTTACATTAATGAGAAATGTGTAGGATTAGATTCATCTTCATCTACAATCCCTCCGTCTTCCCAGCTGCCTTTTTAGTCTGGGATAGATCCTGCTTTTAGCGTTTGTTGTCTCCTTCCTTGGTCTCTTTCCTTTCTCAGCTCTGTAGGCCAGCAGACATCAATATTGGTGCTTTTCTTGACAGGATTCGGGGTAAAAAGGAAGAATTTTATGGCCTGGGAAAGTTTTATGTGCTAAGCTGTCTGAGTCTTTCTTGCTTCAAGTCCTAAAGGTAGAGGAAGATGGACCTAGTCCTACATATGTATGATCCGATGTCTATTTTCATCCGATTCAACATATGGGTTGTCAAATCTAACATCTGCGCCTTATACCAGAGTACTGGATCTGAGTGCTCTGATTACTCCCCCACCCACAATTCCCTACGTCTAACTGATTTACCTCAGAACTTGTTTGCCACCTGTTTGACCAGACATATCCTCCAAGAGCATTGAGCATTCACGATAAGTGAAAGCAAAATTCTTGTTAAACATTTTCTCCTCTTCCCTTTCATTATAATATTGATCTGATGTAGTTAACTTCATTTGTGCATCAACCTATGGGTTATCTGATCCATATCGGATCCGAGCCGGCAGTTTCCAACAGCTGAGATCCGAGCTCCAAGCTCCTCCCCCTACCCATAATCCCCTGCCAGCCCTCTGACCCCAGATCTAGTTTGCCACGGTTACACCAGCAGCTTGATCTCGAGCTTCCAGGCCTTAGAGAGCGTTTTTCTGTGAGAAAATCTTTCCTGTTTTTTGATTTAGCTAAAGTTTGTGTGTGAAGTTGTTGAGTGTGATTTTTTTAGGATAGTTACCTTAAAGTAGTCATTAGATTCCCTTTTTCGTACTACCTCCCCCCCTTTTTTTTTGTGAGAGCGTTAAGGTATGTGTGGTTTTGGGGCCTAGTGAGTGTGTTTTAGTTTACCATGGCAGAGGCCCCCAAAACATTTTTTTCTAAATGTACCGAGTGTGGCCATAAGCTTTCCCCAGCGGATGGCCACACTCGGTGCATTTTATGCCTTGGGGTTGAACACCTGTCATCCAGCTGCGCTATTTGTGCAGCGTTCAACCCCAGGGCTCTCAAGGACCGGAGGTCGAAGCTAATTCTGACTGGACTTCTGCCCCTGGACCCGGCTCCGGTCCCCCCGTGGCTCCTGCCGCGGCTGCGGCAGCGCCTTCTGCTACTTCCCTTCCCTTGGCCAGGACTCAACCTCCCACCTTGGGCCAAGAGGATAGGGAAGCCAGAAGAGAAAAGCGCAGGGAGAAGCGTCACAAGCGGTGGGCCGAAGCCTCTGCATCGGCTCCGCCAGCCAAGCGGGCTTCTCCCCCCGAGACCTCCAAGCCTTCTCCTTCCCGGCTCCGTTCACCCTGCTTCTCGCCGGGGCTGGAGGAGGAGGAGGCCCGGTCACCTTCGTGGTCATCGAGGTGGCACTCCTGTCCCGCCTCGGTGGCCTCTTCTAGGTCTACAAGAAGTTTAACCGATGCAGACTTGGACCGGATGATGCGAAGGTTCCTCCAGGCCCAGCTGCAGATGGGAGTGCTCCTGCCTCCCCTCCCTCCGGGGGGTGGAGCTCGACCCCATGTTTTGTCCCGATTGCTCCTTCCCCAACCCACTTCCCGGGTTCGGGGTCTTCGGAGCCGACTAGCGTTGGAGCCAGGGGACTGTCGGTGCTGATAGAGTCGAGTGCTTCGGCGCCGATGGCACCCTCAAGTCTGTCGGGTCCTTTTTCTGCGGATCCGAGCTCTCGAAGCCGAGAGCTGAGCTTCGGATCCAAGACGGTTAGCATGCCTTCGGCTCCGTCCAGGTTGGAGCATGCTGCCCCTTCGGATCCAATCTCCTCGGCGCCGGCTCCGATCCGCGCGTCGGATCCGAGGGAGGGTCTGCTCTCACATCCTAGGGAGAGCAGCTCTCCTTCAGCCTTCGACGTGGTGGAGAGGGTTCTATCGAGGGACTCCAGGCCCCCGGCCCTAGCTATGGCTCCACCTTGCACTCCCTCCCAGACGGGCCCGACTTCCGTCACCCGGCCCCAGGGACAGCCTGCTCTTACGTCACAGATCGTTCCTTTGTTGGAACAGGATGTGGTTGGTGAGGCCTCCTCGGACAGCCCCCCCCGAGGAAGTCCCTCACAAACTCAAGTGCAAAAGGAGGCACTTGGACTCCCCTGAGTCCTTGACAGAGGACACGGACTTGGAGGAAGGGGAAGGCTCCCCAAGATCACCCCCGAAGACGTCTCATTTGGAGACATCATGGAGATGCTCAGGATTAGGGGGGGGTGGTCTGCCCCAAAGCCTACCTCGGACGAGTCCGTGTTTCTGGAGGTGTTTGAAGCAGGCCCGTCTACCTCTTGGGTGTCCCCTCCAGCCGACCCCCTGGTAGACCTGATCACTACCAGGGCATGGAAGGAGCTGGACACTGTGGAGCCCGTTCCCAAGAGGCCGGACAGAATTCTTAGCCCCCGCTCGGACAGGTCACATTGGAGTAAGGGGGTCCCCCGTAGATGCCATGTTGGTGGTGGCTGCCACTAAAAGGGAACTAGCCCAGGAGAGTCCCTCGGTCCATCCTCCTGACAAGGAGTCTCGGGCGATGGACCACTTGGGGAAGCGGGTGTTTGCTTCAGCCACCTTCTTGGTAAGGTCGTTGAACTATATGGCACACGTTATACGACTCCAGCGGGACCTTATCAAAGAGTACGCTGGGTCGCCCCCAGAGTCCATGCCAGCAGAGGACAAACAAGTTTACTCTACCTGAATGACCACTCTCAGGTCTATTTCTAATACCTCTATGCGGCTACTATCCCATGCTATGGAGGGAGCCGCTAGAGCTAGCGGAGCGGGTGTCGTCCTAAGGCGACAGGCGTGGCTCCGCCACTGTGATTTCGCGGAACCCTTTAAGGCATCATTCGCTAACGCCCCGTTTGATGGGTCTGCCCTCTTTGGCAAGACCATACGCGACACCTTGGTCCAGAGCGAGAAAGATGGGAAGATGCTGTCTGCCGTCGGAGTCTGCTTCTCTGCTCCCCAAAGGTCCTTCTCCAAGAACCAAAAGGGACAGAAGAAGATGTGGTTCCGGAAGTCTCAGCAGTCCTGTTTCGCTCAGGACCCCCCGTCCTTCAGGGGCAGAGGAGGACAGGGTGCACGCCGCCCTAGAGGCAGAGGGGGCCCGAAAAACTTTGGGTAGAGAACCTTTCTCTGATCGGCCCATGCAGCAACCCTGAGGGGTTACCCGACTGCTCCACTCTGGAGGCAGTCGGGGGGCATTTCTCGAGGCACCTAGCAGCTTGGGAGTCCATCACAACAGACCGCTGGGTGCTTCAGATTATATCCAGAGGCTACGAGATTCCATTTCTCCATCCCCCTGTCGTACCCAGATCCCTCCCTGATGTTCCACCCGATCAGAGGGAGGCCGCAGCCGCAGAAATTCAGCAGCTGCTAGAAAAGAGAGCGATCCAGCATGTTCCCCTAGACCAGTACGGATCAGGCTTTTACTCCAGGTTCTTCTTGGTGCCAAAAAAGACGGGGGACTTAAGACCAATCTTCGACCTTTCTCTCTTGAACCTGGCGGTAACCAAAGAAAAGTTCCGGATGGTCACCCTTCAATCCATTCTCCCCCTCTTGCAGGAGAACGACTGGATGTGCTCCATAGACCTCAAGGATGCATACTACCACATTTTGATGGACAGACGATCCAGGAGGTTTCTCCGCTTCAGGCTAGGAGCCAGCCATTACCAATTCAGGGTCCTCCCCTTCGGTCTCACCACAGCCCCCAGGGTGTTCACCAAGGTGTTAACTGTGGTAGCGGCCCACCTGAGACTCCAGGGAATTCAGGTCTTCCCATACCTGGACGACTGGCTCCTAACCGCCCCCACAAGGCATCTACTCTGCACGGCTAGGAATTATTTTCTTCACCTAGCTCCCCGGCTGGGGATCACGATCAGTGTGAGAAAATCTTCCCTTCTTCCGACTCAGGTAATAGATTTCATCGGAGCTAGGTTGAACACAAATCAGCTTATTGCCTTCTTGACTCCGGACTGGCTGCAATCTCTAAAACATCATGTGCAGGCCATTCTTCATTGCCCAGCCCCTCCGGCGGAATTGGTCCTGAGGGCCTTAGGCTCAATGGCGGCAACCATCAACCTTTTGCCCATGGCGCGCCTAAATATGAGAATCCTGCAATGGACCCTCCAAGTCCAATGGTCCTTCCTACATTACCCCCTGAGCCATCCTGTTCCTCTCAGCAGGGTTTGCAGGAGAGCCCTCTTGTGGTGGCTGCAGTCTCCAGACCTCCAGAAGGGGCACCCCTTTTCTATGTCTCCTCCCTTAGCCACGGTGACCACGGACGCCTCTCGCCTCGGGTAGGGGGGGGCATTGTTTGGGCAGGACCGTCCAAGGCAAGTGGAACCATGTGGGGACCTCACTGCATATCAATGTCCTAGAGATGAGGGCGGTGCTGTTAGCGTTGCAAGCACTTCAGAGCCTTCTTCCCATCGGAACAATTGCGATCCAGACGGAAAACATGTCAGTCGTCTGGTATATCAACAAAAAAGGGGGAACCAGGTCCTATCCACTTTGTCGAGAGGCCATGAGAGTGGGGGAATGGGCGATTTCCACCAACCGTTTTCTCATAGCGATGCACATTCCGGGACGGTCCAACATCCTAGCGGACAGATTGAGTCGCACCATCCTCTCGCCGTACGAGTGGTCTCTGAATCTCAAAGTAGCGAAGCAGATTTTCTCCAAATGGGGTCAACCTCGTTGCGATCTTTTCGCCTCTCCCTCAAACACAAAGTGCAATGACTACTTTGCTCTAATTCCCCCACCCAGGGAATCTCCAAGAGACGCTCTGGTGCATGTTTGGCCATCCGGTCTACTTTATGCTTACCCTCCACTTCCCCTGATGCTGAAGTTTCTTCAGAAAGCCAGACGGTTAGGGAGCAGAATAATCCTCATTGCCCCATTCTGGCCTCATCAGGCATGGTTCCCATATCTATGGTCTCATCTAGTGAATCCTCCCTGGATTCTAGATCACATTCCGGATCTGATCTCTCACCCATTGGGCCTGCCGGCCCCGAACCTGTACAACCTCAAGCTCATGGCTTGGTTGACCCCGTTCCACTGTTAGCTAGGACTCCCGGTATCTCTTCTCCGGTCAAATCCATCCTAGTAGCTGCTCACAAGCTGTCTACTAGAAGGGTTTATTATAGCAAATGGAAACGTTTTTCTATCTGGGCGGAGCATCAGAACTTAGACCCCTTTACAGCTCTGTTGCCAGCAATATTAGACTTTCTGTCAAGGTTGTTTGACCAAGGTGCTAGCTCCTCCACAGTCAAAGTACAATTGGCAGCTATCGCTCATTACCATGTTGGATGTGATCTGGGTCTTTTGACCTCGTCCAGATTGTGTAAGACCTTCTTAAAAGGCACCTTCTTACTAAGGCCCCCGGTGAAGGATGTAGTCCCTCCTTGGGATTTAGTGCTGGTACTCCAGGCTTTAACAACTTCTCCCTTTGAGCCTGCAGCTTCGGTGGATCTCAAGTTCTTATCCTGGAAAACAGCTTTTCTTGTTGCCATTACTTCAGCAAGAAGGGTTTCAGAACTTCAAGCCCTTTGCGCCAAACCACCGTACTTGACCTTCCACAAAGATAGAGTATCCCTCAGGACCAATTCCCTCCTTTCTGCCCCAAATTGCATCCGAATCTAAAATCAACTAGTCGATTAATTTACCAGTCTTCTTTCCCAATTATCAGAATAAGGGTGAGTACAAGTTGCATTCCTTAGATGTACACAGACAACTACGATTCTATTTACACAGGACAGCTGGTCATAGGTAATCAGACCAGCTGTTTGTATCCTTTGCTAAACCTAGTCTGGGGAAACCTGTTTCGAAAGTCACATTGTCCAGGTGGATTTCCCAGTGTATTCTTCTGGCTTATGAGAGTTCTGGCCGGCCTGCACCTCAGGGAGTCCATGCCCATTCTACTTGGGCTATTTCTACCTCCGCTGCTTTTCGTTCTAGAGTGTATTTGGATGACATTTGCTCAGCAGCCACGTGGGCTTCATCTCATACCTTTATAAACCACTATAAGTTGGATTTTGTCTCCAGAGGGAGAACATCCTTTGGCTCTGCAGTGCTCCGGAACATCCTTCCATGAGGACCTCCCAAGATTCAGGTAGCTAGGGACACTGTACCATAGGTTGATGCACAAATGAAGTTAACTACTTCAGATTAAGAAGTTATGTACTCACCATAACGTTCCATCTGAGTAGGTAAACTTCATTTGTCAGCAACCGTCGCCCTGACCTACTAGGATGTTCATGGTATTCCTGTATCATGACGGATTGTATCCAGGTTAGTCTATAGAGGTGATCCTCTTCTCTGATATTGCAGGTGTTGCTTTAGGCAAACTCGATCTGAGGTCAGAGAGGGATGGCAAGGGATTATGGGTAGGGGGAGGAGCTTGGAGCTCGGATCTCAGCTGTTGGAAACTGCCGGCTCGGATCCGATATGGATCCGATAACCCATAGGTTGCTGACAAATGAAGTTTACCTACTCAGATGGAACGTTATGGTGAGTACATAACTTCTTATTATTTAGAGTTAGGATTAGGTTAGGCTTTAGGGTTAGTATAGGTAGTTTGCATTTTTTAACTTGCATAATTGTGTTACCTTATAGAAATTTGTAGTAGTGTAGTTACTTAACTTTCATATTGTCATAGTTATAGGTATTTGGATTATAGTATTACTTACTTGAAATAAGTGTTGTTCTTTTCTGCTGTTAGCTTGTAAGTTTTTTTTCCTATAAATAGTTTTAAAAGAGTTTATAGTACCTTCAGTTAGTATAAGCATTAATTTGTCAGTTTTCTTGTGGGTGTTGTTCTGATGTTTGAGAAGCCTGCTGGATTCAAAAACTGTTCAGCTTGTGGACACAGAATTCCTCCTCAAGACCCTCATTCCGTTTGTGTCTACTCTTTAAGTGCTTCTCATCTTCAAGTAAGATGCAGTATCTGTGCTGCCTTTGGATCCAGACTCCTCCAAGGCAGAGAAGAAAAGTTGATTCTAAAGGGTTTACTTCCCCCTCAGACAGGGTCTACCGTTATGTCCTGTGAAACCAGACAGCCATCTACATCTCCCTCTACTAAAAAGAGAAAGAAGGAGAAGTAGAAAGAAAGATCTAAGGAAAAGCACCAAGAAAAATCAGTAGGTGAGAAGATTCAGGAAGAGAAAAAGGCAGAAAAGTCTAGAAAAGGTCCCTGGATCCATCTAGTCTCCCAAACCTGGCTTCTAAGTTGTTGAGGCAGTCAGATCCATCTGTAACATGGATCCAAACTCTTTCACCAAAACCTACCTTTTCCCCAGGGCCAGTTAGACCCAGGTTGCATTAATCAACACTTCAGCACAAGCTACCTTCAAGACCTGTGTCTGAAGCTTTTTGTCAAAGTATGGTCAGTACACCAGATGTCTTGCTGAGATGGATGTTGACCAGGTAATGAGAAAATTCTTGAGAACACAGATTCAGCTGGGGGTCCTGCCAGCACCATTCCCCCAAAGGAGGGCCAGGAAGAGGCTTTTTGACCCCATCCCTCCTCGTTCCAACATCGACTTCTTTCTCAAAGCTGACACTCATGGATCTGAACCCTTCTGGCATACGTTCTTTGGACCTGATATCCCTGGAGACTTTGTCTTCATCTTCTTCCCCTAATCTTGTGACTCCAATGCTATCGGGTTGAGACAAGTCCCAGAGCTGAAGCATTGGGGTCATAGCTCTGATGGTGGAGTCAACTCTGGAATTTATGTAGCCATTTCTCCCCCTCTGTGCTTAAGTACTGAACAGTATGGCTCTGAGGTTTTCCTCAGAACCAACCTGTACTGGAGTTGGGAAACTCCCCAAGTTGGCTAACAGAGGTAGTTTCTCATCAGCTCCAGCTGCTGAGTCGGCTTTTGAAGCTGTGGAAAGGGCCTTGGCTGAGCCTAGAAGACAGGTGCATGCACCAAGTTATGATCCATCTTGCCTCCCATTGGATCTTGTGCCTCATTCTTCTCATTCAAGTCAACAGGGACAGATAGACCCAGTTAGCATTGAGGCAGGTCAATGTTCAAGCTGTCCATCCAATTCCAAAGTGTCTCGTCAAAGCCACTGAGATGCATTCCGTGAAAGAGGAAGGCTTTTGAAGCTGTGGGAAGGGCCTTGGCTGGGCCTAGAAGACAGGTGCATGCACAAAGTTAGGATCTATCTTGACTCCCATTGGATCTTGTGCCTCATTCATCTCATTCAAGCTGACAGGGACAGACAGACCCAGTTAGTGTTGAGGCAGCTCAATGTTCAAGCACTCCATCCAGTTCCCAAGTGTCTCGTCAAAGCCCCTGAGATGCATTCCGTGAAAGAGGATGTGAAAATGGAAACACATAGTCTCCTCTCCTGAGTTTGTCACTGAAGACATGGACTTAGATGAAGGAGAAAGATTCCCAAGCCCCCTCCCTGAGGATGTAATCTTTAGGGACATATTAGAATTGATAAAGGGGGGAGTGGTCTACCAAAGGTCCTTCTTCTGATGAGTCTGTGTCTGGCCCATTGGTGTCTTGGGTGGTCCCAGCTCCTGATGCCTTACTAGACCTTATTGCTCAGAAGACTTGGAAGGAACCTAACATGGCAGAGCACATTCATAAAAAATGGATAGAATCTTGATAACCTCAAAGGAGAGGAAACATTGGTCCAAAGCCCTCTAGTAGATTCCATGATAGCAGCCACAAAGAATGTCCATCCCTTAACAGACAGTCCAGGACATTGGACAGACTTGGGAAACAGGCTTATACTTCAGTGACCTTTGAGGTTTGAGACTTGAATTACCTAGCACATTTGAGACATCTCTAAAGGGATTTGATCAAGGAGATTTCCAAGTGTCTTTCAGAAAACTTACCATTGGATGTCCAAAAAAAATGGTGGACATCCAAATATCTACCTGCAGTCTATGTCTAATGTGGCTATGTGATTATCATATGCAGCCAATGGCACATTAATAACAGCCTGCACAAGTATTACCATGCATTGCCTTGCCTGGATACAGCTATGCAATTTCATGGAAAGCTTCAAGTTGTCCTTTATAAATTCACCCTATGACGGATCCATTATATTTGGATCTAACATAAAGGAAACGCATCCCAGGAGTGAACCAGATGGTAAGACCCTATCAGCCATGGAATCCATTTTTCTACCCCACAAAGATCCTTTTCTATGAATCAAAGGGGAGATAAGAAAATGTGGTTCAAAAAATCACAGGGTTTTCTCCACAAAATATCTGAGTGTAGACCGCCCCATGGCAGAGGTGGAAGAAATTTGAACTGGCACTGCCTGAGAGGCAAACATAGACTGCAAAACCAAGGTTTCTGAGACCCCTTCACTGAGAAACCTTACCAGCATTCCTGAATGGTGCCTGACTACTACACTTTGGATGCAGTCAGGGGTGCTTAACCTTATACCCTTTATCCTGGCAAACCATAACGTATGATTCATGGGTACTAAGGATAATCACTAAAGGCTATACCATACCCTTTTTTTCTCTCCCAAAGAAAAAATTGAAGATTCCTGATACACCACCTGATCAGTTAGAATTTGCAGCAACAGAATTGTTAAAATTGCTAAGCAAAAGAGTCATCCAGACATTGCTTCCAGATGATCATTGTACAGTCCATACTGCCTCTAGTGAGGAAGGATGATTTGATGTGCTCTGTAGATCTCCAGGATGCATGGTACCGCATCAAGATCCAAAGGCAATCCAGGAAATTTCTCCATTTCCAGCTGGAAGCCAATCATTATCATTTCAGAGCACTGCCATTCAGTCCCACCACAGCCACCCTACCCCTGGGTGTTCACTAAGATTATGGCAGTGATAGCAGCTCATCTACAGCTGTAGGGGATCCAAGTCCTCCCATACTTAGCCAATTGGTTCCTAACTGCTACCTCCAAAGATCTGCTATTGCAACACCATACATTCCTTCTCAGTCTTGGAGACCAATTGGGGTAACAGTCAGCCACATGAAGAGCAAACTGCCACCCACACAGCAAACAGAATTTATAGGATCTCAGATAGACACGGTTCAACAAATTGCAACTCTCCCCATTGCAAGGGCCTGGTCATTAAGACTCGTAACCTCTCAAGTGATTAAGTATCCTCACTCACAGGCAAGGATGATTCTCTGTCTGTTAGGTCTGATGGCTTACATTATTAGATTAGTCCCATTAGCAAAATACCATATGAGAGTACTACAGTTGGCACTGTTTGTTCAATGGCCTCATCCACTTCACTCCAGAATCTGCCTCACTCAAGTATGCAAAAGACAAATAAGTTGGTGGATTACTACTTCATCAGTAGTGGTGGCAGACCTTTTTGCCTAAAAGGGAAACATCAGTGGTTACTGTGGCTTGGGCAACAGTCCCCAAGCCACAGTAACCACTGATGTTTCCCTTCTAGGGTATGGGGGGACATTTAAAGGGACCTGGTCATCAGAGGAGGCAAAACTTCATATCAGTGTCTTGGAGATAAGTGCAGTTCTTGTCACTGTAAGGTTTTCAGGATTTCATACTCAAGGGTGTGATTTCCATCCAGACAGAGAATATGTCAGTGGTATGGTACATCAACAGACAAGGTGGAACATGTTCATAGCCTCTTTGCCGGAAGGCCATGCGAGTCTGACAATGAATGATATATTCCAATTGCTTTCTGGTAGCAATGCACATTCCTGGGACGTCAACTATACTAGCGGACAGATTGAACAGAAGTATCCTATTACCTTACGAGTGGTCTCCCAAACAAACAGTAGCAAAAGAGATATTTAGCCACTATGGCCAACCTTGCTGCAACCTCTTTGCCTCCTACCTCAACAAAAAATACAGCAGTTGCTTTGCCCTCATCCCTTCACAGGGACAGTCAGCAAGAGATGCTGTAGTTCACATTCCACTTATAGTTCTTCCAACAAAATTTATTCAGAACGCCACAAGATGTAAGACCAAGGTGGTCCTTATTACCCCATTCTGGCATCGGCAGGTTATGGTTCCCCTTCCTTTGACCAAAAAAAAAAACATATGCAGATAGCAACAATAAACCACACCACACCAGGATAACTTAGAAACAAGCTTTACTGGTGCATCCGGCACCTTGGCTTTCGCCTTCAAGGAATGTTTTAACACCCAAGCAACATTTTCTTTATACACCAATTAATTAAATAATTATTATTTTCCTGGTGTGGTGTGGTTTATTGTCCCGTTCCTTTGACTTCACTTACTGTGCCTGCCATGGGTGCTAGAGCCCATCCCTGATCTACTCAGTCACCCATTCGGGATGCCTCTACCAGAACTTCAGACCATAAAATTAACCTTCTGGTTTCTCCAGTTTTAACGATAACTAGGAATGCTAGACTTTCCTCTCCAATAGTCCATATAACATCTTCTCGAAATGACTTGATAGAAACGACTTACAAGAGCAAATGGAAAAAAAATCTATTTGGGCATCCTTAAAGGGTTTCAACCCTTTTCAGCCACTCTTCCATTGATACTGGAATTTCTTTCAGAACTTTTTCTCCGGGGTTCCAGTTAGTCTACTATAAAAGTCTAGATGGATACCATTACAAATTATCACATAGGACATAATGATTTATCTATTGCTTTGCTTAGAGTGGTCAAAACATTTCTCAGAGTAACTTGCTTGTTGAGACTCCTGTTCGAGATCCAGTCTCATCATGGGATGTTACAGTCTTGCTTCAGTCATTGACTCAAAAACCCTTAAGCCCATAGCCTTAGCCGATTTAAGGTTACTTTCTTAGAAGACCATTTTTCTGATTGATATTGTGTCTTCTAGATGAGTTAAGGAGCTGCAAGCACTCTCATGCAAACCACTATTTCTCCTATTACACAAGGATAGAGTTTCTCTAAGAGCAAATCCTTCCTTCCTTTCTTTCAATGTTGGCATGTGAAACAAAAGTAAATCAACACATTGACTTACCTGTATTTGTTTCAAATTTTTCTACCCAAGGTGAACACATCCTTCATATATTACATGTTCACAGACAGCTCAGATTTTACTTGCATCATACTGAAGACAACAGAAAATCAGACTAACTGTATGTCTCTTTTTCAAAATAAAACTAGGACAACAGGTATCAAAGGTCACTCTGTCTAAATGGTTGGCAGATTGCATTTATTTTGTTAACAAAATATGAGGGTTGCCTTCATATTCAAAATCTAAGGCTCATTCCACCAGAGCAGTGACCTTGCAAAAAGAGTTCCTGTCAGTAATATATCTGCGGTAGCAACTTAGTCAGTAGCTCACACCTTTCTATATCATTATAAGTTAGATGTACAATCCAGAGCTTGCTGTTCCTTTGACTGTACCATGCTCAGGAATGTCCTTCCTTGATTCCACCCATACCTTTTCTAGCCAGCTTGGAAATCTGTCCCACACTTTGAATCAGACGTAGACAACATCTGACACAAAAGTTATGTACTTACCATAACAATATATCCATGTTGCCTCATTTTCATACATCCCTCCCTCCTTCCCTGTCCAAATTGTCATTTCACATTTTCTGACACTTGGACAAACCTCGGCTAAGACCCTGTTTGTTCCACATAATTTTCTCTAGCATGAAACGTTTGTGGATCCCTTTTTTCCATTCAGTAGTTTTTTCATATATAATTAGAATACTCAGCAAACTCAGTCTGAGGTAAATCAGTTAGAAGGAATGAATTGTGGGTAAGAGAGAAGTCAGTGCTGTCAGATCCAATATTCTGTATATATGGCACTTAGGTAGGATCTGGTTTGATCCAATAATCCAAACGTTGAACCGGACAAAAATGAGACGACACAAATCCATCTCTGTGATAAGTGCATTTTTTTTATTTTTTTATTTTATTTTTTTTTATGATAAGCAGATAGCATTTGTATATGATTGATATAATTTTGAGTTTTTCCACGTTTAAAGGTCATTTGGTTGCCTTCTTTATCTTTCAGCCAAGGGCAAGATGGGATTTCTTTACCTTCCTCAAAAGCTTCCAAAGCTTTTGTAAAGGGTACTTTCTTGGTGAGACTTCCTCTATGTGACAGAGTACCCAGACTGTAACTAGGGTGGGAGGAAGGGAGTGGCTGACTCAGGCATAAACTGTCAGGAGCATGTAATCAGATGTGCTGAAGAGCTGTCAGTCAGGCACGAGTTAAGTGCCAGTATTTATTTAAGCAGTTGTGACTGATATAGCAGCTGCTGAAATAAACGTGCCCAGTAGCTTACCTTAACTGTAGATTTGAGTTTATATAAGCTCCTTACTGCTACAGTCTTTGGAAGACTTGCTCGTAGATTCCTAAAAAGTACCACCACTCACATTAAGGGCTGCAGTTAATAGGCTCTGTGTCTGCGATGTGATGTTTTGCGATTTAGACACATTAGCTAAAGTGGGGAAAGACCTCATTATTTGCTAATTTTAATTATTTCTGAATCTCTGTTAACTACTGAAAAAATGCAGATTAGCACTTCTTGTGGTAGTTAACAGTGGCAGAAACCACATAGTGTTAGCACAGACATCCCACCATTCACTCTCCCACAAATAATTAATGCATTTAAACACACATCCATACCTCATACCTGTCCCTGTGTTGTGATAACTTCGCCAATGTCCAATTTTTCCTGCCCGTGTAAATCAAGGACGATTGCACTCATTTCATCAATGCCAGACATCAGTTTCACACTTCATATTATCCATTAAATCTATGGTAGTGCAAAAGCTGTTAGACTAGCAACTTTTTACATTTTTAGGAAACATAATTCAAATTTGCCCTGATTTGTCCTGTCTTGTGATACAAAGTTGAGAGTTGTGCCTACTGCTCCTCTCCCTACCTCTTGTATATCACAAACTGTTGTAGGCATGGAATAATGCTTGAGAGCTTCAACATGTGTTTTAAAAAGCAAACAACACATGTATTGCTATATATCATATAACCTAAGGAAACAGATCTGTAGCCCTTATACTGAGAATTCATAAGTGTGTGTCAATCAGCGATGTCTTTCTATCGCTTTCTGGTAGTAATGTATATCCCAGTGACTTCCATCAGTCACTGTGGTCAACCTTGCTGTGGCCTTTTTTGCATCATACCTGAACAACAAATGCAGCAGTTAGTTCGCTGTTATCCCGCCACACGGTCAGTCACCAAGAGACGCTGTAGTCCACATATAGCCCCTGGGTCTTCTATATGCCCTTCCCCTCTTTTCCCCTGATAATGAATTTTTTTCAGAAGGCCAGAATGTGCAAGGCAAAGGTTATCTATCCTCATTTCCCCTTATTGGCCGCAACAGGTTTGGTTCCCATATTTATGGTCTCACCTTTTATATCCTCCATGGATGCTGGGACATTACCCAGATGTCATATCACATCCATCCAGGCATCCTTTCTTGAATCCAGAGACTTTGAAACTAACCATATGGCTCCTCCAATTTTCATGGTGGTCAGAGACGCCAGACTTTCAAGTCAAGTCATTCATATTCTAATAGCTTCACAGAAATCAAACACCAGGAATGCTTATCTAAGTAAAAGTTTTTCACAGTCAAAATACAGTTAGCTGCTATTTCTAATTTTCATGTTGGTCAAAATCAGGCACCCATAGTTACTTTAAGGATTTCTAAGGCTTTACTAAAAGGGACTTTTCTACTTTGATCCCCAATAAGAGATCCAGTCCCTTCATGAGATATTACTGCGATGCTTCAAACCTAATGCAACCTTCCTTTGAACCTGCAGTTTTAACAGATTTAAAATGTTTGTCCTGGAAAACTATTTTTCTGGTGGCTATTACTTCTGCAAAGACAATTTCAGAATTACAAACCCTTTCTTTTAAGCCACTATACCTAGTATTCCTTAAACATTGGGTCTCTTTAAGAACTAATATTACTGTTCTTCTGAAGATGGCATCCAAAACTAATCTTAACCAGTCCATTAATTTACCAGTTTTCTTCCCAAAATTCTTCAGGCAAAGGAGAATATACTATCTGATGTTGTCACTCTTCACTTAATCCTTGACTGTAGGTTCGGTTCCAAATCTCAGAACTGACTTGGCCGTTATTCCAGCTCTCGCCTTCAAAAAACATTTGCGCTTTGCTCTACCCATATTGTTCCTCACAAGAATACCTCAGATCTCGTTTGCTGCTTTTCAATGCCAGATGCGTTTTTTTCCTCACAGCTCTCTAGCGACAGCTTTTTCAGAAATGTACGTTTCTTGATTAAATACTTTATTAAATCCTTTATCTTCTTTTCGCTACTCGGCTCTTCTACACTATATACTTAACACTTCAGTGTTTTTTGCAGTACCATTATTGGTAGTCTTTGCTTTCTCTTTCTATCTACCTTCTCGGTAAATCTTCCATACCATTGTTGGTACTTCTTTCACTCTTTACCAGTATGGTATGTCTTATGTACCATTGTTGGTACAATTTTTTCTCTCTTTTTCTAGCTGTATTTAAAAAAAAAAAAAGAAGAAAAAGCTTATTTCCTGTCTTAACTACTGGTCCTTTCTACCTTTTCAGTGTGTGAGTATGAACCTTCTGCTATGGCAGAGAAACTTAAAGGAACTTCTGGCTTCAAAAGATGCCAGAAGTGCGATAGAAAATTACTTAACTGAGATGGACACACTGTGTGTGTTTACTGCTTGGGGCCCGATACATCTTCAGGAAGACTGTGCTGTTTGTCATGGTTTGAGTCAGCAGGTCCTAATAGAGCTAAAAAACAAGTTAATTTTGAAGGGACTCTCAAAAACTGTATTTAACAAGGCCTTATCTGCATCATCTAAATCTAAAACTGATGACAGCTCCCCTTCATTGTCTTCCTCTTCCAGCAAGCAAGAAAGATCGAAGAAGAGGAGCCGATCGGTTCCAACAACTTTGTCGGCACCTCCTGCTAAACTTTCTAAAATGGCTCCGGTTCCCATCATTTCCTCAGAACTGAGAGGAAAAGTATTTGAATCTTCAGTGCCATCGGTACTGGTCTCTGCACTGACCACATCAGCTCCGACAATTACTTTGGATTCCTCCACTTCTATACCTTCTCAACCCTCGGTTCCCTCTGTCTCAGAACTGAAGGAATTTTCTTTCAAGGACAGGCTGCATCTGTGGACCCCTTCCTTGACCAATCTCCAAGTCCTTTCTTGGAAAGACCTTCACCCAGGTCCCATTTGGCTTCTTTGGTCCATTCCACCAAGAGGCTAACAGAATCTGACACCATGAGACTGGTGGACCAGCTCCTGGCACTGAAGGGATTACCTTATTTGGTTTCTAGCATTCATAGCTTTGGAACCTTGCCAGTTACCACACCAATTTTTGTTCATCCTCCAACTCTAACTGAGCCTTCAGAGTTCCCGGTGCTGACCTTCCCGGCTTCAACTGTCTTGGTGTTGGTCAGAGCTTTTTTCCAACACTGACAACTGCCTTGAGTTCTCGGTTTTGTCAGAACCAGATACCTCCTTGGGTCAGAGCTTCATTGCTGGTTCCAAGGGGCATGGTTTCACTCTGGTGTTTTTGGAGCCATCCATGCTCCTTGGGGCATCGGCACATGTAAGCTCGACACTGGCTTCGGCTATGGAGGCAGCCTTCTCAGTGCGGGGTAGGATGATGGTTCCAAAGGATTCTATTTTGGTTCTGGGTTCCCATTCTTCTACAGGGGGGCCTCCCTTCCAGGCCATGAAGAGGGCCTTGTCCACTCCGGGCAAACAGTCTATGCCACTTTCTTTGGACCAAAAGCCCTGTCCTTCCCCTCAACTGGAACTTCCTCCCATCGCTACCCTGGGACAGCAGGCACAAAAGACTCAGGATCCAACCATGGTGGTTATGTCCTCTTCAGATACCTCTCTGGCCCATTCCACTGAAGAGGTATCCATGAAGAGAAAGTGTAAGAGGAAGCACTTAGACTCCCCTGAAGAGTCTTACACTGAAGATACCAATTTCAGTGAAGGGAAAGGTTCCTCAAAAGTCAACCTAAAACAGAGGGATGGCTGGACTTCCCTTCAACCTTCCTAAGAGGATTTGGTATACCTGGAGGCTTTTCGTGCTCGACTCTTTACCTCTTGTATCTCTTCACCCGCTGATAAACTGATTAAATTCATTCCTCAGCGGGCTTGGAAGATACTTGATTCTATTAAGTCAATCCCGAAGAGACCAGACTGCATTCTGTCAGCCCCAAGTATCAGCAACATTGGGAAAAAGGAATATTAGTAAATGGCATGTTGGTAGCGGCAGCCACCAAAAAGGAATTTGTTGATGAAAGTCCTACTATCCCTTCTCCTAATAAAGAGTCTAGGGAAATGGATAGATTCAGGAAGCACGTATATGCTTCATCGGCCTTCACATTAAGGTTCTTGAATTACATGGCACATTTCACGAGACTTCAACGAGATCTGATAAAAGAACTATCAGATACTCTGACAAGAGCAGTAGTTGAAAGAGTTCAAGAAAAGGTAGCATCTCAGCTGGCAACCCTAGATTCTATTTACAACTTATCCATGAGGCTAATTGCACATGCTGCCTAAGGGGTTATGAAGGCATCGAGTTCAGGCGTAGACATTAGAAGACACACCTGGATGCATTTATGTGAATTCACAGAGCCATTCAGGTCTTCTTTCGTCAGTGCTTCATTTGACAGAATATCCCTTTTTGGCCCCAAAGTTGAAGACACCCTTGCCAGATGTGAAAAAGATGGAAAGACCCTTTCTGCTGTGGGCGTACACCTTTCTGCTCCTCAGCGGTCTTATTCCAGGACCCAGAGAAGTGTGAAGCTATGGTTCAAGAAATTTCAAGGACCTTTCCATGACCTACATGGCAACGACTTCCCCCGGGGCAGAGGGGGGGAGTTACAATGGAAGATGCCATGCTCGAGGCAGAGGTGGCCCGCAAAAATCAGGGCTCCAGAGATTTCTTCCCTGGCAACTAATATCAGCGCTCCTGAAAGGAAGCCCAGTTGCCGTCCTCTGGAGGCAGTCAGGGGATGATTATCCCTGCACCAACCTGCCTGTCTAAAGATAACAGATAATTGGGTGCAGCAGATTATAATCAAAGGTTACAATATCCCTTTGTCAGAAGAACCCAGGAAATTGAAGAGAATCCCAGATGTTTCACCCAGTCACAGGAATGTAGCAGTCTTAGAAATTCAAAAACTTCTCGACAAAAGAGTCATCCAAGCAGTCTCACCAGACCAGATAGGATCCAGATATTACTCAAGGTTCTTTTTAGTGTCAAAACAAACAGGGGACTAGAGACTGATTTTGGATCTCAGCCAGTTGAACAAGTCTGTTCAGCAAACCAAACTCCAGACGGTCACGGTTCAGTCTATAGTTCCATTCTTAGGAAAAGACGATTGGATGTGCTCAGTAGATCTTCAAGATGCATATTATCATATAAAAATGGACAAGCGATCCCAAAGATTCCTGCGCTTCTAGCTGGGAGCCAGTCATTATCAATTCAGAGCCCTGCCCTTTGGTCTCACCACAGCCCCCAGAGTGTTCACCAAGTGCATCGCAGTGGTAGCAGCTCACTTCAGGGTGCTAGGATTCCATGTATTTCCATACCTAGATAACTGGCTCCTCACCAGTTCTACCAAGCATCTACTATTAGAGGCAAGAAATTATTTATTTATTTTTTATTTATTTATCATTTGTTGACCGGAAAAGTCCGACTAGGTTCCACAGAGCCTGTTTTCAGCAGAGGCCTGGGGAGAAATGCTCCAGATGCATGTCTTTGGAATGTGGGAGGAAACCGGAGTACCCGGAGGAAACCCACGCGAACACAGGGAGAACATGCAAACTCCACACAGAAGGCACCCCAGCCGAGAATCGAACTGGAGAACCTCTTGCTGTGAGGTGACAATGTTAACCACTGCGCCACCCAAATTACATTATTCAAACTTGTTTCTCACTAGGAATCACTATAAACTATGAAAAATCCCATCTAGAGCCAACACAGCAGTTAGAATTCACAGGAGAGATGCTAAATATAAACACAGACATCACGTCTCTTCCTTAAGAAATACTTCAAAGAATAAGATTGCAAGTCAGCCAAATTATTCACAACAAAAAAGTGACTGCAAAACTGTTGCTATAAACGCTAGGATCAATGTCAGCATTCATCACTTTAGTTCCTCTTGCGAGATATCACATGTGGATTCTTCAGTGGCTCATGGCATCCCATGGTCCTTATTAAATCAACCAGTGTCACATCTGATAATGATCACCAATTTATGCAAGAGAGACTTGAGTTGGTGGCTTCACTCCAGCAAAATTTTGTCAGGCAGACCCTTTCTCCCTCCTCAATCCCAAGCCATAGTGACCATGAATGTGTCCCAGATAGGGTTGGGGGGCATTATCTGGGAAAGATGGTCCAAGACACTTGGTCCCAGCTGGAGGCCAATTTGCATATCAGTGTTCTACAGATGAAGGCGGTGCTCATAGTGTTGCAAGCATTCCAAGAAACCCTCTCTTGGGAATGATTGCGATTCAAACAGACAACATGCCAGCAGTCTGGCACATCAACAAGCAAGGGGGAACCAGATCTTGCCCTGTTTGTTGAGAAGCTGTCAGACAGAGTATGGCAATGTGCGATTTTATCCAACCACGTTCTAATTGCAGCGCATATCCCATGGAGCGCCAATGTGATTGCTTACAAATTGAGCAGGAGCATCCTAATGCTTCGAGTCGTTTCTCAGTCCATTGGTGGTGGAAAGGATATTCCGCCACTGGGGCCCAGCCGTGCTGCAATTTGTTTGCATCCCCCCCTGAACAACAAGTGCAGCATCTACTTTGCCCTGATCCCACCTCTGGGGGACTTACAAGAGATGCTGTCCTTCATGATTGGCCCCCCGGTCTACTCTATGCATTTCCCCCAATTCTGCGAATAAAAGCCAACAGGTCAAAGAACAGAATAATTCTCATTGCTCCATTCTGGCCTTGACAGATAAGGTTTCCCTTTCTTTGGCCTCTTCTACTTTGGTAACATTGGACACTGGACCCAGCACGAGACCTGTTGTCCTATCCGGATGGACTAGTTCATCCAAATCTTCAGAATCTCAAGCTCACTGCATGGCTTCTGCAGTTCCGATGATTACCAGGCATTCTTCTCTCACTTCTCCAGTTCAACAAATTGTTCTGGCCTACCACAAACCTTTGACAAGAAGGTTGTACTTCAACCAGTGGCAAACATTTTCTAAATGGGTATCAGAGGCTAACCTTGACCCATATTCAGCGCCAATCAATAAGGTCCTGGAGTTTTTTACATTGCTTTTTGAAGTAGGGGCATCTGCCTCGACTATACGAGTGCATCTAGCTGTAATTTCTAACTTTCATAATGGTTTAAATGATACTTCCTTAATGTCCCACAAACTTTGCAAAGCCTTTCTGAAAAGAACTTTAATGCTCAGACCCCCATATAAAGAAACTTCTGCACCATGGGACTTGAATCTGTTACTTCAGTCTGTAATTCATCCTCCTTTTGAACCTTTGCAGATTGTGATCTGAAGTTCTTGTCCTGAAAAACCTTATTCTTGATAGCTATTACCTCTGCCAGGAAGATATCTGAGATGCAAGCCTTATCTTGTAAACCTCCTTATCTAATTTTCCATAAAGACAGGGTCTCCTTGTGAACAAATCTTTTCTGCCAAAGGTAGTGCCCTTGACCAATATCAACCAGACTATACAACTCCCAGCTTTCTTCCCCAACTTCCCAAATAAAGGTGAATATTGTCTGCATTTACTAGATGTGCATAGACAATTATGTTTTTACCTTCACAGAACAACGGAAATCAGAAAATCGGATCAGTTGTTTGTTTCTTTTTCTTCTGCTACTATGGGTAAAACAGTTCCTAAAGTTACTCTGACTAAATGGCTTAGGGACTGTATAACTTTCGTTTATAACTAAAGGAAAGTGCAACTACCAAGACCTGTTAAAGTACATTCAACAAGAGCAGTAGCCACTTCTGGAGTTTTTTATGCCAGAGCTTCTGTAGATGATATTTGTGTAGTGGCTACATGGGCACCTCCTCATACATTTATTACTCATTACAAGCTGGATCTGGTCTCTAGGGGATGAGCATCATTTGGAATTTTCTTCTATGAGACCTCCTAAATTTTAGGTAGCTGGGGACTATGTCCCACAGTCAAGGATTAAGTGAAGATTGACAACATCAGATAAAGAAGTTATGTCGTACCATAATGTTCCATCTGTGTTGTCGATCTTCACTTATCCTTGATATCAACACCCTCCACCCCCCTGCCCTTCGGTTTCTTGGTGGGATGGATAATTTCCAAACAAATGGATTTCCCTTTAGAAATGCAGATTTATGCAGATATGGTCTCTGGTCTGTTATTTCATGTCTGTCACTATTTTATGCAAATTTAACCTGAGGTATTCTTGTGAGGAGTATTATGGATAGAGCTTAGCTTGAGAGTTTTTGGAGGGCATGAGCTGGAATAACAGCCAAGTCGGTTCCGAGATTCGGAACCGAACCCACAGTTAAGGATAAGTTAAGACTGACAACACAGATGGAAAATTATGGTAAGACATAACTTCTTTTTATATCTGCTTGACATTTGTAGACAGCTTAGGTTCTTTCTTCACAGAGCCACAGAATTTAGAAAATTGGATCAGTAATTGTTGCCTTTTCCAAAGCTAAATTAGAACAAAATGTATCCAAAGTTACTCCTTCAGGATAGTTGACAAATAACATCATGTTTGTTTATGAGAAATTGGGTATGCCTTTGACCAAGAAGCCAACAGCTCATTGTTCATGATTTGTTGCAACATCTACTGCCTTTCATGTAGACTGATTGATGAAGTTTGTGCTGTGGCTATTTGGTCCACAGTTCACACTTTTATTTCACATTATAAATTGAAGATACAGTCAAGAAAGAGCACACACATGTTTTGGCTACACCTTTCTCAGGAATATTCTTCTTTGATACCACCCAGGTGGTTGGTAGCTAGCGAATATGTTCCAAAGGTTGAATCAGATGAAAAAAAGACAACATTGGATATGAAAGCTATGTACTTACTATAAAGAGAGATCCACATTGTCTTCTTTTTATCTTGTTCAACATCCTTCCTTCCCTATCCAAACTGTCACCAACTGTACTTTGAAAAACGAATGGTACTCTAGGGGACTCTTGATAATCTCAACCTCAGCTGGTTTCCTTCTTCTCTACATAGGTACGCTCCTTCTGCTCAGTACCTTTTAAAATCTTCACATAATTTAACTCTTTGGTTTTGGTTAAGCAAACTCGATCTGAGGTATTCTGAGGAAGAGAGAAAGGGAATTATGGGTAGAGGAAGAGGAGGAGTCAGAGCCCTGGATCCACTTGTTTAAAGTTGCAAAGGCCAGATCCAAGTCTGATTCAGGTACCAAAAGGTTGAAATGGATGAAAACAAGACAACATGGACCTATTGTAATGATAAGTACACATCTTTCATTTATAGCTAATTGCAGGCAACAGGGTATGCACATTTTCCATATTTAGACAACTTGCTTATCTTTGCAGTATCTTTTTCAGAGTTTAAAGAATCTTTCTGTTGGTTAAGAGATGTCTTACACAATCTGGGATTCCAAGAGAACATTTAACATTTTTCTTGACTCCTTCACACAGGATTGTGCTCCTGGGATGTCAGCTAGGCACCTCAGTTCAAAGAGCTTTTCTTCCACAGGAAAAAACAGATCTATATCTAGATTTATTCTAAGGTTTTCTACTCAGACTTCAGTCACTGTGAGAGAATATCTCATGATTTTTGGTGTCACAGTACTTATGATTCTCATGATATTCCTGGCAAGACTCCACATGAGAAAGATACAGTAGTACCTGAAATCACTTTGGTCCTAGCACCAACACCCTTTATCTTTTCAAATTCCAATGCTAGAGTTTGTCAGGAGGGACATCATTTGATGGAGACAATAGATATCCTTAAGTCCAGGTCCTCATTTCTCCCTCCCTGCTGTAATGCAGTTAGTCACCACAGATGCCTCTGACTTTGCTTGGGGAGCAATTTCAGGAGGGATAAAAGTGCAGGGGGTGTGGGGCACCAAGGCTAGATACAAGCACATATATATCAAGGAGATGATTGCCCTGATCAAGGCACTCAACTCTTTGAACCATCTTTGGTCCTTCGTATCTCTTCAAGTGGTTACAAACAATACCACAGTCATGTGGTACATCAAGAATCAAGGGTGAACAAGGTCATACCCCCTTTGCAGGTCAGCCATGGAGGATATAGCTTCTCAGCATAATGTCACTCTACAGGCATCCTACATTCCTTCAGATAAAAATTGTGAGGAAGACAAGGTGAGCGGGACCAGGGCAGACCCTCATAAATGAAATCTAGATAGGGGGTCTTTCAAGATTTGATCCATCGGTTGGGAGTCCCTCAAGAAGACCACTTTGTCTCTTCTCCGAACAATCAAATGGCAAGATTCTGTTTCAGGATTCCAAGCAGAAAGGCCTGGAAGACAAATGTCTTTTCTTTGGACAGGAATGTTCCTGTATGCTTTCCCACCCTTTCCACTAATATCCCGGGTACTTCTGAAGATTCAGAAGGAATCACCCAAGATCATTGTAGAGACTCCCTTCTGGCCCAGGCAACCATGGTATTCCCTTCTTCTGGAAATGGCCAGGAGCAATTACTACAAGTTTCCTCACAGACTGGCTCTACTTACACAAGAACAGGGGTTTTTGATACACCCCAACATCAATTAACTTCAAATGGCTGCTTGGTTGATAGGGTCTTGATTGCTTTTAGGGACTTATTTACTGAGGATATGCAACAAGTACTAATGGAGGCAAGAAAGCCTGCTACTAGAAAATCATAATATTAGCAAATGGAAAATGTTTTCTAGTTGGTGCCAACAACATGACCAGCATCCATTCTGGGCTAGCTGTATTCTGGTTTTACAATATTTGTGTGAGTTACTGTCCTTTCTTATTCCTCTGTCAAGGTGCATTAACTGCCATGTCAGTATGTCTTCCCATGGATCCTCCACTTTCAATGCAGTGTCATGCCAAAATGTTTTTGAAAGAGCTTTTGCATAAGAAGCCTCCAAGAAAACTGGATGCCTCTTCTTGTAATCACAATTTTGTGTCAGAGAAAGTAACAGTTTAACCAGTTAGCCTGGCTGACTTGAGGTTCTTAACATGGAAAACAGTTTTACTGATTGCTGTGACCCCTGCAAGAAGAGTTTTTGAGTTGCACCCTCTTATGGTAAGTCAACTGTATCTCATTTTCTGTAGGAACAGGGTTTATTTGAGAACTAATGCTTCTTTTATGCCTAAAGTAATATCCCAGTTTACTTTAAGCCAAATTATCCATCTCCTCATTTTCTTTCCTGAACCTAACAGTGAGGGAGAAAGGATACTCCATACCTAAGATGCCCTTAGACAACGCAAGTACTATCTTGATTGACAGAACTAAATATTTTAGATATTTGGATCAATTTTTTATTTCATGTAAAGGTAAGAAGAAAGGGTAACCTGTGTCAAACAGGCTATTTCCAATTGGTTATGTTAAGCTATTACCTTTTGCTATTCTCACAAATAGTATTGCAGGCAGGATCAGGGCCTACTTTACCAGGGCCTTGGCTTCATCTATGGCTTTTTGGAAACGGTGGGACTCTAGACATATGCTAGAAGCTGCTACTTGGCCCTCTGTACATACTTTTACACAGCATTATAATCTTGATTCCTTCTCTAGATCCTGGTTAGGCTTTGCTAGGGCTATTCTCCAGGGGCTACTGGATTCTTCTTCCACCTCCCAAATGTACTCAGCTAGGGTAATCTACCCACATAGCTAAGGCTATTGCAGCAGTGATCAATATGATGAGCATAGCATAGTTGTGTAAGTAAACTTACCATAACAGTAGATGTTCAAATGATCACTGCTGCAGTAGCTGCTGCCTCCCTCCACTCCCCTTGTTTTTTTGGTGTGCTTTAATATTTTGTCTTTCCTACCATTGTCCTTTTCCAGGGCTCAGCATCTCTGTGTCTGTTGGCAGGAAAGATGTGAAGGATTTAGTGCCAAAATGGTCTTTTAATCAGCTCAGCTCAAGCTGTCTGATACTTTGGGCCTGTGGAAGGTGCCCAAAGCTTTGAAATCTGACTGGCTATTATATCCTTGGCCAGATATAACCCATATAGCTAAGGCTACTGCAGCAGGGATCATTCGAACATCTATTGTTATGGTAAACTATCTGATCAATGTTCTACCCTGGTAAACAAATTTAAATAAAAATAATAAAAAAATAAATTATCAAGGGTATATTTTCCTGGGTGTTCATTTAGTAGGAAGAGTTTAGGACTCTTAGCTTTGAGATACACTGGATGGATCCAGTCCTGTTAGATACAAAAGGTTTGTACTTACCATAACATATGATCTGTAGGTGTAGGTCCATCATCTTTAACAAATTCTTTCACCTTCCCCCCATCTTGGTTGAGATGGTCTTGTTTGACTTGTATACTGTTAGCAATATGTATTTCTGTTACTTTATCACAGTTAACTTTAGGTCTACAGAAGGAGAGTAGTGTGCTACATTATGGGATGGAGGAGGCAATAAGCAGCATGAAGAACTTTAGATCCGAATCCCCGTGGCCTTACTCCAATGAACCTCAGAGGCTGGATCCATTTCCTATAGATTTGCCGTTATTGTAAGTATACAGCGTTTTATTTTATTATTAACTGTTATAATTCCTTGAGTTTTAACTGTTACGTAGTCTTACACAGAATATATATATATATATATATATATATATATATATATATATATATATATATATATATATATATATATATATATATCTTCTGAAAGTGAAATTAGTTCAAAAGCCAACAAACATAGTTTAAAAACTCAGATGATAAAATTATTTCCTCTGAAATTGTATAGAGCATCCCATCCCATTTCTCATTTACATTCTGCTGCTTTTCTGAATTTTGAGAAGTAATGATACAGCAAACATTCTTTTGAACATTTTCTAAATTATTTTGGTGAGGTCTTTTGGTTTGACTGAGGAAGAGAAATGTGAAGTTGGGGGTAAGCATGCTTTTCGATATGCTGTATGAAGAAAGAATGAATACAAAGTCATGGGATCCCTTAAATAGAATCTTCAACATTACTGAAAGAGAATCACAATGCAGTTGGTGCTAAAACTGAATGAAACTAACCAACAGAAAACAATTCCAAGGGACAAGCACTTCTGCACCCCCATGTGTGGGGTGGGGTTGCCTTCCATATATACCCTGCTTAAATATTCTAACTCTGAACAGCTGTGGGAAAAAAGCAAACACTAAGAGAAGGAAAATGTGTTCCCACTATGTGCCTGCAGCATTCCAAATTCAGACACTGTTTATTGAATCTTTTTAGAAAAATGTTCCACTCCCTCCTTCCTGACCTATAAAAATAAAGACTAAACAACCACAGCCAGAAACAGTCCATACAGCAGATATTCTGAAACAGTGATATTTATTTACTGTTGATGCTCTTTGAAGACTGTTATCTGATGTTTTCAAACTTGCCAAAACATTGTGTTACTGAACAACATGCTCCCCCTTTTTTTAAGTAAGAAACATCTTTATTGAATTATCACTTATGATATAGGCAATCATACATTTATATACATGAAAACAAACCATATTGATATATTCTCAGTTGCAAACATTATATATCACATATGATATTCTATGCAGTCATTGTCCATCAAACATTACATAGCTCATTAATTTCCTGCCTTCTTTTAAACATCATTCCTCCTCCAAAACATTATTATGCACGTATTGTTCCCATAATTCCCATTTTTTTCTATGTAATTTTCTCCTACCCTTTTCTAAACATCCCACTTCTACTTCTTTTATCTCTTTTCTATATTCACTACTTGTAGTACATTTGATTTAGAATTTGATTTCCATTTTCTAGTAATTGATGTTAAGTTGTCAATCTCGCCTTCATTCTTGCTGGATGGGTTCGGAGCCGACTCGGCCACTTACTAAAGCTCGAGAGCTTATTTTACCGGCTCGAGGCAACCCTATATCCCATGATCCTAGGCAATAACTCCCCAGATCTCGTTTGCCGCTTTCGCTTGCGAGGTGCGTTTTTTTGCCTGCTCCTGGTAAGTCTGACATATAGAGTGTTCAGTCACCTTTTTTTTGAGAAAACATTTCTACCTAGTTATTTCTTTCAATAGTTAACTAACTACCCTTAACTTTATTACTTTTTTATACCTTCCCTTTTTTATCCCTTATATCCCTCCCCCTCCACATTTAGGTTAGGCCTTAAGCCTGCCCCTTTCCTGTTTTTTCTTAGGGATCCTGTGGAGTGTTTGGGTGTGTCAGTATCCCTATTAATATTTTATTGTTAATTTATAATTTTCGGGAGTGTGTGTGTGTGTGTTTTCTGCTACTTTTGTGTAACCCTCGACACTGTTATGTCGAAGGAACCTAAAGAAGCTAAGGTCTCAGGCTTTAAGAAGTGTGACTTGTGCTGTCAGAAAATGTCTCTGACAGATGGTCACACTTCTTGTGTTTACTGCCTGGGACCCCTGCACCTGCAGGACTCTTGTTCAGTTTGTCATGCATTCAGTCCAAGAGTCCTGCAGGAGCGCAGGAATAAACTGATACTTAGGGGCTTGTTAAAGCCCGAGGGCTCCCCGACTAAGTCTGCGTCAGGGAGGCCCTCAAAGCCTGCAAAACCGTCGGCTCCAAGTACTAAGCCTTTGGCTGCTGGCTCCTTGTCTGTGCCTAGATCGGCTCTGACTGGAGCCGATCCCTTTGAGTCACAAGTACCGGTCTCTGCACCATTCGGTGCCGATACCTCTGAGCCCTTGCTTGTGCTGTCGGCTCCGGCTGGAGCCGACGTGTCTTCGGCTCCGTTGGCTACATCTAAGAAGAGGTCAAGATCCCCTTCATTGGAGTCCATCCATTCGGCTCCGAGATCTCCCCTGCTCTCGGAGCGGAGCCATCGGAGCCGATCTTCTCGGTCATCCAGACTTTCAGATAACGACCTTGAGAGATTGACCTTGAGAGAGTGGTAAGTAGGCTATTAAAGTCTCAGGCATTGGCCCAGATGATCTCTAGCCCGTCTCATCAGACGGTGGCTATTTCAACTACACCTATTTTTCCTCCTTCGACTCTCCCTCAGAGTTTGGAGCCGGAGCTCCTCGGAGCCGTGACCGTTGCGTCGTCAGAGCCGATACCTCCCCCTTCGGCTCCTTCGTCTTCCAGTCCGATCTCCTCTTTGATGCCTTCATTGGGGGGATCCGGGCGCCTGATCTCTCTCATCGGCTCCGAGGGGGCGAGTGTTATCGGACCATTGTCCGACCCCGTTCTCCCTCTCGGAGCGTCGGCGCTGGTAAGCTCGGCCCCGACATCAGCCTCGGAGCCTTCCCTGTCGGTGCGTCCTGGGGTTCCTACCTCTTTGGAGCAGGGGCCCTCTGGCCTTTCTGATAGGGGAGCCTTTGAGGTGATGAGGAGCGTACTAGCCCCAGGGCTTAGTCAACGGTCAGCTCCATCAGCTCCTCCCACTACAGTGCCTGCTGATGTCTCTTCTCACTCTCTTGCTCCCGGACCCAGAGATCCAATGCCTCAGGTTTCCCCACTGGGAATTTCTTCCTCTTCCGAGGCTTCTCCTGACCTGTCAGTGGAGCCTCCGCGTAAGAGGACATGTAAGAGGAAGCATGTGGACTCCCCTGAGTCTATTACATCTGACACCGACTTGGATGAGTCGGAGGGATCCCCAAAGTCCCCCTCTGAAGATGTTTCTTTCTCAGACATCCTGGCAATCCTGAAGCAGAGGGGGAACTGGTCTTCCCTTAATCCTTCCGAGGACGAGTCCATGCACCTGGAGGCGTTCGGTTCTCAACCCTCCACCTCCTGGGTGTCTCCGCCTTTTGACCCCCTTATGGAAGTAGTGGCTCGGAAGGCGTGGTCGGCCCCAGATTCGGTGGAACCCACCCCTCGGAGGCCATCTAAATTTATTACAGCACCAGTCGACAAGCAATTCCTGACAAAAGGTGTACCGGCAGATGCCATGGTGGTGGCTGCAGCCACCAAGAAGGAACTAGCTGATCCTTCAGTACCTGTCCATCCTCCTAATAAGGATTCTAGGACCATGGATAGGTACGGTAAGCGGATGTTTTCTTCAGCGACCTTTGCCATGCGGTCACTGAATTACCTGTGTCACTTCACCCGCCTTCAGAGAGATATTCTCAAAGAGTTGGGAGAAATCTTACAGGATCCATCAGCTGCTGGGTCCCAGGATAAAATAAACTCACAGCTTGGAACCCTGAACTCAATTGTTAACTCCTCCATGCGTCTGATTTCATATGCAGCCGATGGAGCGAGTAGGGCCGCAGGCACAGGAGTGGCCTTAAGGCGTCACGCCTGGATGCGGCTGTGTAATTTCGCGGACCCTTTTAAGGCGTCCTTCACAAATTCCCCTTTTGATGATTCGGCTTTGTTCGGACCTCAAGTGAACGACACCTTGACCAGATGCGAGCAAGATGGCAAGACTCTTTCTGCCGTAGGAGTCCGTTTCTCCACCCCTTCAAGACCATACCCTAAGGGTCAGAAGGGTGGGAAAATGTGGTTCCGCAAATCTCAAGGAGTCACGTCTGACGCAAGAGGTCAGTTTACCCCCAGAGGCAGAGGGGGTAACAACAACAGACGCCGCCCTAGGGGCAGAGGGGGTTCGTAAAACCAGGGTAGCAGGGAGCCTCTCTCTGACAAACCCTTTCAGCATCCCTGAGATGTTGCCCGATTGTCCACCTTCGGAGGCAGTCGGGGGAAGATTGTCACTGTACCCAATAGCCTGGCTTTCCCTTACTCAAGACAAATGGGTACAGTCGATCATATCCGAGGGTTACAAACTTGCCTTTATCCAAACCCCAATTCAACAAAAGGGAACCCTTCCAGATGTTCCACCCGGTCTAAGGGAACTAGCGGTATTAGAAATATCAAAACTGCTAGCAAAAAGAGCCATCCAGCCAGTCCCAGCAGACCAACTAGGATCCAGAATCTACTCAAGGTTCTTTTTAATACCGAAAAAGACAGGGGACTGGAGACCAATATTAGATCTCAGCAAACTGAACAAGTTTGTAAAGAGAACAAGATTCCGGATGGTCACGCTACAGTCCATTCTGCCCTTTCTGGGCAATGACAATTGGATGTGCTCCGTGGACCTTCAGGATGCGTACTATCACATCAAAATTCACAGGTGCTCCAGAAGGTTTCTCCACTTTCGGCTGGGGGCCAGTCACTACCAATTCAGAGCTCTGCCCTTTGGTCTCACTACAGCCCCCAGAGTGTTCACAAAATGTATGGCAGCGGTTACGGCTCACCTGAGACGGCAAGGATTCCAGGTGTTTCCATATCTAGACGACTGGCTCCTCACTGCCACCACCAGGCATCAACTTCTCCAAGCCAAAGCTTACACCATTCACATTTGCAGAGGGCTAGGAATCTCTGTAAATTTCGAAAAGTCTGCCTTGTCGCCTTGTCAGTCTATTACCTTTATAGGTGCCAACTTGAACACCGTACGACTTTCAGCAAAGTTAACAGACCAAAGAGTCTTAGATATTCAAAACCATGTACAAATTCTTCTTCAGAGCGACAAAATTCAGGCCAGGTTTGTCCTGAAAGTATTGGGTCTTATGGCGGCCTCCATAACACTTCTTCCCCTTGCACGTTTTCACATGCGTCTTCTACAGTGGATGCTGTTTGCCCAATGGTCTTTTCAGCAACTCCCCATGCACCACAAGATTATAACTCAAACTTGCAAAAGTCATCTGTCCTGGTGGATATTGTCCCCTCAAGTCCATCAGGGCAGACCTTTTGTTCCTCCTTCCCCGGTCGCCACGGTGACATCTGACGCCTCCCTGATCGGGTGGGGGGGGGGCATTTTCAGGGCAGGATGGTCCATGGCACTTGGCAACCTTTCGAGCGCCACCTGCACATAAATGTCCTAGAGATGAGAGCGGTGCTTTTAACGTTGCAAGCCCTCCACAACTCTCTTCCCCTAGGAACTATTGCAATTCAAACGGACAATATGTCCGTAGTGTGGTACATCAACAAGCAGGGCGGAACCAAGTCCTATCCCCTGTGTCGAGAGGCACTCAGACTTTGACAATGGGCGATCTCCTCTCAGCGGTTTCTGATAGCAGCGCATATCCCCGGGAAGTCCAACTTCATAGCGGACAGGTTGAGCAGAGCCATACTCATGCCGCACGAGTGGTCTCTCAAACAATCGGTAGCAGAAGAGATTTTTCAGAAGTGGGGTCTTCCTTGCTGCGATCTTTTTGCTACATCCCAAAACAGCAAATGCCCCGACTTCTTCACCCTCTTCCCCTTCCAGGCCATCCCCTCAGAGACGCTCTAGTCCAAGATTGGCCTCGGGGACTTCTCTATGCCTTTCCACCTTTTCCTCTAATTCCACAAGTAATTCAGAAAGCAACCGCCTTGAGAGCCAAGTTGATTCTCATTGCCCCTTATTGGCCTCGACAGATATGGTTTCCGTTCCTACATCATTATCTTTTGGTGCAGCCTTGGCATCTGGACCCAGCTCCAGATCTGTTGACCCATCAGTCGGGGCAGCTGCACCAATCCCTACATTCTCTCAACCTCACTGCTTGGTTGCTCCACTTCCGTCCTTAGCCAGGCTTCCTATGATTTCTATTCCCGTCTGGGATATCATAGTAGCTTCTCTTAAATCTTCCACCAGAAAGATTTACACTAGTAAATGGAAACGTTTCTCCTTCTGGGCAAAGGCAAGGAATATAGATCCTTTTACTGCCCTAATTCATTCGGTCTTAGACTTCCTAACCAAAATTTTTCATTCAGGGTCTTCTGCCTCTACAGTAAAGGTTCAGTTGGCAGCCATATTGAATTTTCATACAGGCTTATCGGACCACAATATCATGTCCAATAAGCTTTGCAAAGCCTTCCTTAAAGGTGTATATTTACTTAGGCCTCTGATCAAAGATCCTCCACCTCAGTGGGATCTTAATTTAGTCTTAACATCCTTAATTCTCCCCCCTTTGAACCTGCGGTCTCCTGTTCATTGAAATTTCTTTCATGGAAGACACTTTTCCTAGTCGCCATTACTTCTGCTAGGAGAGTATCAGAGCTTCACGCCCTCTGCATTCATCCTCCCTACTTAATCTTCCACAAAGACAGAGTTTCTCTAAGGACTAATCCATCCTTCTTACCCAAGGTGGCTTCGAACAAATTTGAATCAATCAATTGATCTCCCATTTTTTTTCCCAAACTATACTAATAGAGCGGAGCAAAAGCTACATTATCTAGATGTTCACCGCCAGCTCCGGTACTATCTGGATAGAACTAAACAAATAAGGAAATCTGATCAACTGTTTTTATCGTATGCAGAAAATAAGAAAGGCCTTCCTGTTTCCAAGGTAACCCTATCTAGATGGCTGTCTTCTGTGATTACATCTATTTATCAACTCAGAGGCAGGGAATTATCTTCTAAGCCAAAAGCCCATTCAACTAGAGCACTAGCTACATCTACAGCTTTTCAAGCTAGACTACCAATAGACACTATCTGTGCGGCAGCCACATGGGCCTCTCCTCATACCTTTGTTTCGCATTACAAATTGGACATGGCCTCCAGGGACAGAGCAACATTTGGTTCCACCATTCTAAAGAGTCTGTTCCAATAAGCCACCCAGGATGAAGGTGCTAGGGACGCGGTCCCATCCAGCAAGAATGAAGGCGAGATTGACAACTTAACATTGAGAAGTTATGTACCTACCATAACGTTCCATGTTAGTTGTCTTCTCTCGCCTTCTTTCTTGCATCCCACCCACCATCCCCCAAGCCTGGACAGACCGAGAAGATCTTCCCTTCTTTGAAGGGTCTTTTTATTCCTTTGTTCACTATCTAGGTGTCCTAGGATATATATATAGTGTAAATAATTATCTTTGGAGGTTTTTTATTCCTCTTCCCAGTTGGAGAATTTTTGTTTTATTGGCCTATGCTAGGTTTTTCAGCTTCCAAACGAGATCTGAGGAGTTATTGCCTAGCATTATGGGATATAGGGTTGCCTCGAGCTGGTAAAATAAGCTCTCGAGCTTTAGTAAGTGGCCGAGGATCGGCTCCGAACCCATCCAGCAAGAAAGAAGGCGAGAGAAGACAAATAACATGGAACGTTATGGTAGGTACATAACTTCTCATTTTTTGACAGCCACCAGAATTAATCTCACGGGGCTTTACTACATCTACAGAATTCTGATTCTGTGTCACAGCTCAAAAAACAAAAAAATCCTTAATTACGCCAATTTCCTTACCCAGTATTTCTGACAAGGTAGTCTTCAGAGAAATTTTAAAGTCTGCTAAGTCATTACAGTTCCAAAATATGGTTCTACTTAACTCTTTCTTCCTTATCATACCTCTAACATTTGCAATCTACCTGAGGAAAAATTATTTGGAGTCTGTTTGAGTTATAAAAATACCTATGCAAAAACTTCCAAACAAACATCCTAAATTTTCTAGACATTGTTGCATATTTGGGAGCCATATTTATAGCCTCCCATTGATGCTTTGTGAATTGCATATCCAGTCTTTCTTCCAAATCTTTTCTAACCTCCTCTGATTGATTTCTATACTTAGCATGCAATATTTTATATGCCCAATTAATTATCTCTTTTATAAAAGCAGCTTCCATTTTAGATTCTACTAAAAAACTCTACCAGTGCTGGTCTTTCACTTAGGATCCCCTTTTCATTTCACTTTGCCTGTACTCTGATATCAATCCTTGATAGGGAAGGCAATCTCTAGCCTGCAATCCAAAAGTACTCTTGGACTGTTCCCATTCTATTACCTTTCCCTCTGTAATTATTTGCTGCCAGTACTTTGGTTCCTTTGACAGTTTTCTGCAGTAAATTCCAAGCCCTTCTCACCTATTTGTTGTAACCCTAATTACATTCATTGCTTTCAACAGAATCTCCTTTTTGCAGTCCCATGTTGGCTTAGTTCTTAGAATACTTTATGCTACTTCATGAATTTAGTATTTTGTATGGTTATTGTTATTCTTACAGAGCTGCATCCAAAATCCAATTCTTTCAATTCATCATTATCTCTTGCCACTTTAAATTATAGTTTTCTGCTTGTGCTGTGAATAAGAGCCTTAACTGTGTAGCTCTGAAATTCCTTTTCAAATCAGGTAGTCCCAAACCACCTTGTTTTACTGGAAGAATCATCTTATCCCACTTGACTCTTGCCCTCTTACCCTCACAGATAAAATCCTTCCAGTCTTTATTAATTGCTATCCACAAATTCTCCTCTGGTTGATAAAAATATGCCTGACATGTATAAAACTAAAGGGACTAAAAACATTTTCACTGGTTGTATCTTGCTATCCATATCCATAAAACAGAGCTTCCAGATTCTCAGTGTTTGTATTACCTTCTTTTAGTCTCTTCCCACATATCCTTAACTGCCATAACAGAATCTTTTTAACCCATACTCCTAAGTACTTCATTTTATCATGTCCCCATAGATATTGGTATTGCTGAACCAATTTGCACATGGGTACATAGTTTATAGTTATTGCCTTTGTTTTAGCTTCATTAATTTTGTATCACAACAAAACTTGAAACTGTCTCAGAATGTTCCACAACACTGAAATATCCTTTTCTGGTTTTATTGGGTACAAAATTATATCATCTGCAAATAAAGATAATTTTTCTTGATTACCAATTGTATCCTTGAATTTGACTCCTTTATTTCTTTGCCATTCTTTTAGCCATTATAGATATAAACACTTTATAATCATGGTTTAGAATTGAAATTGGCCTATATGATGGTGGATCTGATAGGTGTTTATCATCTTAAGGTATTACAGCCATCACAGGTTTCTTCCTGGAAGTTGGTACTTTTCCCCCCTTTTAAAATACTGATAAACAAAACCCTCCAGATCTTTATCACCTTCTTCCCTCCTAGCTTCCAAACATCCACATGAATACCATCTATTCCTGGAGACTTTCTTGTAGATTGGTTATACGTCACCATCCCTATCCTGTTAGTAATTGAGCGTCATGTACCTCTAACCTAGGCATATTTATTTCTTCCATAAACATTTTCATTTATAGTTTTTCTTGATTTCCACATCTCTCTGCTTTATACAGAATTTCATAAAATTTCTGAAATATTTCTAAATCCTGCACAGAATCTCCGATTATTTTCCTTATAGGCTCCCTAAGCTTGTCACCAGTTCTTACTTTCTATTTTCCATTGCTTGAGTTATTGTGCTAAATGTTTTTGTGCTCTGGAGTTATCATCAAAAACAGTTTATTTATTTATTTTATTTATTTGCAGTTGGTTTACCAGGATAGTCCATTGGGCCAAGATGAACCCGCTTTCAATGGAGTCCCAGGGAGAAAAGCTCCAAAAACAAGCAAGGTTACAATAAGGTTTTAGGTTACAATTTTTACAAATGTTACAGACTAGAGGAAAACATTACAAATAGTACAGACTAGTGAAAACATTACATATGATACAGACTAGTAAAAAAGGAACACAAAGTATAAATACTGAGAAGCCATTACATCTTAGGAAGCTTGCACTTAAGAGGTACATTCTAATACATTCTTTGTAAATAGCTTAGTAAGTACAAGGGAAGGATGTATGACTTAGGAGAGAAAGTAAAATGGAAATTGCCAGTGTAAAGAGGGGGAGAGAAAGTAAAATGGAAATTGCCAGTGTAAATTATGTGGGGTGGGAGCAGGAGCATTCCCACAGTTGCCTGCTAGCATTCTTTTTAAACTCATGCATATTATCAAGGTATTCCCTTATTTTCTCCTTACCGCTCTGCAGTCATGCGTCTTCTTGTTCTGTGAGATTTCCCCCCTATTGTACAATACTTTAACCTTTCTCAGTCCCTCTAAATAATTCTTTTTACTTCTTGACCATATCTCTTTTTCTTTTATTTCTACCCTATTTTTAAACTCTACTTTCATTTTATCCCACTCCCTAGCTATATTTTGTGAAAAAATTTCTATCTTCCCAAATAACTCCCAAATTTCCACTACCCATTCCTTAAATTCCTGTCTGTTTAACAGATAGATGGGGAAATGCCAGTGTCTCATTTTTATTTCAATATCCTGTATTTCTGTTTTAGTTATTTTTGACCTATGATCTGAAACAGCTGTTGGATGTGTATCAAACCTTTCAATTAAATGCACGTTTCTGTGAAATAATTTCTGTCTAGCCTAGCCCAGTTTTTATATCTTGGGGAATAATATGTAAATTATCCGAGTTCCTACTACTGAATTCACATCTTCCATATCAATATTTTCACAAATTTCTTCAAAAATCTACCCTCTTTTATTACTTTTTCCCTTCTAGGCCCTCCTCAGATATATCCTCACTTTTGCAGATCAAATTCTAGTCCCCACCTATAAGTAGTATTCCCTTCTGAAAGCTGATTGTTTCTCCCAGAATTTTCTTAGTTCAATTGTAACAGTTTTAGGTGGAATATAAATACATGCCAGCATAATACTCCTCCCTTGCTACTAGCCCCTTACTACTACAAATTTACCATTATTATCTTTTTTCCCTTTTTCTGTCACTGTATTGGAGCTCTTCTAGCAATTAATGTAAGTACTCCCCTTTTCCCTTGTCCCAGATATTGCACTGAATAACCATCCTGAAATCCTTTCTTTATCAAATTCATATGCCTCAGTTCTTTCCAAGTGTGTCTTCTGTAGCACAGCTATTTGCACTCTGCATTTCTTAATATAGTTCACCACTCTTTCTTTGTTGTATAATCCTCTGAGACCATTCACCTTCAAAGATAATATGGAAAGTGTTGCCACTATAAGATATTATTCTCACCTGATTGCCTTCCCTACCAAGGATTGATATCAGAGTATAGGCTAAGAGAAAGAAATAGGGGGTCTTAAACAAAAGACCAGCACTGTTTGTAGTAGAATCTAGAACAAAAGCTGACATTAAAACAGGAATAATTAGACCATATAAAATATTGCATGATAACTATAACAATCAATCAGAGGAGGTTAGAAAGGATTGGGAAGAGAGACTGGATAAGCAATTCACAAAGAAACAATGGGAGGATATATGTATTTCTCCCAAATATGCACCAAAATCGCAAATATTTAGGATTTTTGCTTGGAAATGTTTATATAGATGTTTTATACCCCAAGTAGGCTCCAGATAATTTTTCCTCAGGTAGATAGGAAATTCTGGAGGTGTGGTGGTGAAGAAAGTGGCAATTGGGAACATATTTTCTGGAAGTGAAATGAGTTGGCGGACTTTATGGATTCCCTGTGGGATGCACAGTCAGAAATGCTGGGTGGGCAGATTGGTGTGACGAGGGAGATGATTTTTTTGAGCTTTGATACAGTATCACAATTGCCTAGAAATGGTAAGGCCTTGCTATCTCTAATTATGGTGGCTGCCAAAAAGCAATTACTAGAAAATGGAAATCAAAATCTAAACCAACTATATTAGGAGTAGTGAACAGAGTAACAGAGATAAAACAACTGGGATTAAGATATTTAGAAAAAGATATAAGCAAACTACATACAGAGGAGGAATGAGGTTTAAAAGAAGGCAGGACTTAAATGAGCTATGTAATGTTTGACTGAAAATGATTTTGTAGATTATAAAAGTGATGTATAATGTATGCAACTGGGAGTGTGTCAGTATGGTTTGTGATGTAAAATGCTTGCAACTAGGATTGTGTTGGCGTGGTTTATTTTTCATTTATATTGACATATAATTGCTTATGTCTTGAGTGATGGTTTAGTATAGATATTTCTTGTTTGACAAAAAGGGGCAGGAGTTAATGATTTATGTAGTGTTGCTTAGGTTATGTGATATATAGCAATGTATGTGAAGCATAATGCTTGTTAATTTTAACTTAATGCAGTTTGATTACTTTTATGTAAATGTGAATGTGCCTAAATCACAAGTGATAATTCAATAAAGGTATTTAAAAAGTTATTATTCCCACCTGTTTTGTATAACAACTTTATTTAAATGTCTAGTTTCTGCCTTTGTGTTATATGCATTCACTAATGTTTGACAGGTTGATCTTTTATATGGGTTGTTTTTTGTATTAGCCTTTTGAATCTATGTCACATCTTACAAGCCTTTATGTTTTAATAGAAACCCTCAAAAAAAAAAAAACATCCCCAGAACACAGTCATAACCTATTAACCTAATACAGATACAAATAACTAGGTACCTCTTCAAGTAATGAAGTTTAACCCTCCTAATAGGAGCAATGGTCTCAGATTGACAGCTACATTCTTTTCTGTTATCCCTGTTTATAATTGACCTATGATGAAGGTTATCCATGCCAAGACTCATGATACACCTTGTGCTTCTTCATACAGTAAGTGCTGTCTGTTTTTTGTCTTATTTTTATTCCTCTGCCAGATGTAGAAAATAGCTTGGATACTTACATAAAACATTATATTTTAGCCATTGATAGAGAAAAAGTATTATGTTTCTATTCCCCTTATTGGCTTTTCTGTATACAAACATGAGAACAAGATACTCAGTTGCCTTCAGCTACTAGCTTTTCATGTTGCACTGTGGACAGACTATGAGATGCTAATGAGCTACAATCCTTCTGAGCAGAAAAAGAGTAGCCAAATTGGTTTTATCCACTTCAGAATCATTTTTTTTGCAGATGGCATGGAGGTTTAAAGCTGTGAACTGTAGTTCATGTGGTACAGGGTTTGATTCCCTCAGCCCTCATTTGTCTACTCTGTGGCCTTGAGCAAGTCATTTAACCAGACAGCGCTTAGGGACACCTGAAAATTGTGACTAGGCTCCCTTCTGGTCCCTTTACTGCAAGCCTGATAAATACCTGTGAACATATCGGATGAAAAATTCCTTGTGACCTAAAATTTTTACTCATCTGTGCATGAGCCTTATGTTCATCTGTTCACAGTTAACAGCAATCACAAAGTAGCCTCCTGCATGAAAAACACTGAATACATTTAACAGCATAGTGCATAAAGCAGTTCTGCTGGCAAAAAGTAGCTTCTGATGCCTTGTCCAGAATTATCTTCAAAAGCACATGCTCGGCTGGTGCAGGCCTTCCCCACATCAGTCCTACCACGGCAGGCTTCTCTTCTATTATCATCATAGGTGTCTGAACCCATACCAGATTATTCAGCTGTCCACCTCTTCTCTGTTTGTCTCTTGTTGGATGGTGTATGAGGGATAACTGTAAACACTCTGAAAATATTTCTGTATTCTTTTTTGAGTTATCCCTGTTTAAAAAGATGGAAGAATCTGGCATCCTATCCCCCCCTCTCTTCAGAAATTAATACAGATAATATATCAACTGTTATACTGACAAAAATAAACAGAATATCCTCCTGTCTGAACAGGTTCTAATACTGAAGAAAAATCTGTGGGTCATACACAGAGGACCCAACTTGCTGGGTCATATGGCCCATATGATTTTCTACCAAATCTTTTTTTTTCTTCAGAAGGTCTCATTCACAGAGACAGGTACATATCCACAATGCACCAGCTACAAACGTTGAATTGTGTCCTGTGTCAAACAGTTGTTTTTTGCCACTTGTGCAGTTCAGATTGTAATCTTTGTTGTCATTAATAAAAGTTCCCATAGTGATACATGTGTCTAATTAATATTACTTTAATTTGCTCAGGATTAATTGGTTATCTTTAGCCAAATTCCAACATCTCATCTCCATTGGAAAGCATGTAGTGTTGTGAACTGGATCACAGAATTTTGAGGGTAGGGAAATTTTCCTATCCCCCCAAGATTCTGTGATTTTAGTTAGTATATTTAGAGATGCAAAGGAGTAAGAAAACGGGATGTTTTTTCCTTAATTACAAATGTTAGTGTTGTCCATTGTCAATTTTTTTCACATATTACCAGTGCAATGTAGCACAGTTCAAATTATAAAGCTGTTGCTGTATTAATATGCCCTTCTTCTAATTTGTTTGTGGCATTTTAAACTGTGTATAATCCTTTACCAAACATCTGGGAAGAAAGGTCATAAGGGGACTGGGTGAGGGCTTCTATCATACTGAAGGGAATATCAGAATTTTTTTCCCACTGAGGACTGGTTGAAGCCTAGTTGTCCTAGAGCTAAACCTGCATTTTGAGGAGTCTTCTAGTCCTGTTAGGGATCAAAATAATTCCATTATTTAGAATATGAATTAATTCCATTTAATTGATGCAGAGGTGGACCAGAGTCCTGGAAAAAGTGTAACCCCCTCCCCCCAGAAAGAATGTATTTTGGACTGCCTGTAATATCCATCCTATGTTTGGTCTGACCTGAACCCATCCATGTTTATCTTGGAAATGAGCCTCTCAAGTAAGCTAATCATGGACTGCAGTACTCACGTGTGAAACTCCTTCTGCTGAGACTCTCCCACCCCCAAACAGAACCATAGCTAGGGAGGGGGTAAAGGAGTGGCTGACTCAGGCCCAAGCAGCTAGGAGAGGACACGATCATCACTGTGGAAGGTGTGGTGATCACCCTGTGAAAGCAGTCAAAGTGTTCAGGTGCTCTTCATCTTTCAACTCAGTTTTTTTGTACTCCTTAACTGTGGTCTTAGAGGGCATCCGAACAGGTACACTGACAAGGGCAATAAACAACCATAGCTCTAAACCTTCCATCTCCAAAATGTGTAACATTCCCTTTTATAATGTGGAACAAATGGGCACAATGTGGAACACTTACTAACGACTTGCTAATAACTTCAACTAGGAGATCACAGAATCAAAAAAATGTGTTGCTTTATACTTATGTCCAAAAAATATAGCAGTTAAAGGAACAACACAACAGAAGGCTATTCCAAAACTTTGATAACACATGGACAAACTTTCACACTCATGTGCTTTGTCAAGTGTTTAACATTGATAAAAGGAATGAAACATTTAAGCAAACCTTCAGAGTCATATGACCTCTCACAACCAATAAGAATGCTTTTAAAAAAATCAAAATAAATCTAAATATCTAACACCTAAAAATAACCGAATAAAATGACATACAAAAAATATATAAAAAAATTCTATTGAAACACCCAGATGCTCATCTCCATTTCCTTAAACGTCTTGATTTTAATATAAGTTTTAAACTATATGTTGCATTTAAAATTGGAGGTTGATCTGCCCTAAATCAAACTATGCAGGTGTGTTCCTTCTTTCCTATTTATACATTTTCATCTGCCCTCCTTTTATATTATTCATCACTACTTCTAGATCATTAAAATAAATGTATGGGTGCAACCTTCCTTCTCTGTATGTTTATATAACACATTAGTCTCTATACATTTTTGTATATCAGAAAGATGTTCAAATATGCAATCCTTTAATTTCCTATTACTTTTTCCAGTATAGAGCAATATACTTCTAACTCATCTAGATAATACATTTTTAGTTTCACAAGTTGCCAAAGCATCTAAAATACATTTCTTTCCTGTTATAGGATGTATAAACAAGCAATCAATCGTATGCTTGCAAAACATACTGCTAAAACAAGGTTTTGTGCATTTCCTAGAAAATTTTCTCTTTTCCTTTATCTGTTCTTTATAGCATAACATCTGATGTTAAGTTGTCCATCTCGCCTTCATTCTTGCTGGATGGGTTCGGAGCCGACCTCGGCTCCGACTCGGCCACTCTAAAAGCTCGAGAGTTGGTTCCACTGGCTCGAGGCTCCCCTTATATCCCACAATGCTAGGCGGTATTACCTCAGATCTCGTTTGCCGCTACAGCGATCGAGGTGTATTGTTTCTACCGGCTTCAGGTCAGTTATTATAGATTACTCTATAGTTAAATTAAACCCCCTTAATTTAGTCTTTTATAGTTAATTCCCTTAACTTAGTGGATTTTGACCCTTTCCTTTCTGTTTATCCACCCTTTTCCTCAAGAACTTATTAGTTCTTCACTCAGGCCTTCGGGCCCTTCCATCCCCTTAGTGGAGTGTATGTGTTTTTTTTTAGGGATCTGAAAAAGAACTAATTTTTTTTAGTTAACCTTGTGGACAGTGTAATCAGTGTGTTTTTGTGTGTGTGTGGTTACACTTTCCTTGAAAATGTCTAAGGAGTCAAAGGTCTCAGGCTTCAAGAAGTGTGACTCGTGCTGTCAGAAAATGTCTCTGACAGACGGTCACACTTCTTGTGTATACTGCCTGGGACCTTTACACCTGCAGGACTCTTGTGCTGTATGCCATGGCTTCAGCCCTAGAGTCCTGCAGGAAAGAAAAAACAAACTTATTTTAAGAGGTTTGCTTAAGCCTGAGGGTTCCCCTACTGCTACTTCGGGCAAACCCTCTAAGGCTTCTAGGTCCTCGACTCCAGCTTCTGAGTCGAGGCCTAAGGCTTCGAAACCTACTGCTACATCGGCTCCAGCTGGAGCCGATGAGTCTCAAACTGCAGCTTCTGTGGTTCCCTCGGCTCCGGCTGGAGCCGAGGCATTGGAAATTCCTGGGTCGGCTCCGATCAGACCATCGGAACCGACATCTAGAAAGAGGTCCAGGTCACCGTCCCTTGGCTCCGTTCATTCGGCACCAGCGTCTCCCTTGCTGTCTGAACGGAGCCATAGATCTCACTCCTCTAGATCATCGAGGCTTTCGGATCATGACCTTCAGAGGGTAGTGAGTCGACTTCTTAAGTCCGAGGCACTGGCCCAAATGCTTCAGAGCCCGACTCATCAGTCGATGCTTGACCCTATCCTCAAAATGTTCCTCCTCCGACTCCTTTGAGCTCGGGCCGGACGCTTGAACCGAGACTGTGGTAGCGTCGGTACCGATACAATTGTCTTCGGTTCCGTTGTTGGCTCCAATTTCTTCCTTGGAAGAATCTCGGCGCCGGACTTCCCTCGTCGGCTCTGAGGGGTGAGTGGCATCGGACCCTTGTCCGACCCGCTGTCCCTCTCGGTGCTTAGCGCTGGTGAGTTCGGCTCTGACATCGGCCTCGAGCCATTACTGTCGGTGCCGAGGGGGTTCTCAGCTTTGAGCGGGGACCTCTGGCTCTGCCTGACAGGGGTGCGTTCGAGGTCATGCGGAGTGTGTTGGAACCTGGTTCAACTCCACAGTCGGCTCCGTCTGCCCCTCCCTCTTCGGGTGCCTCAGGTTATGTCTACTCACTCCCTCATCCCAGACCGCAGAGAGCCAGCTCCTCAAGAATCCCCTGTGGGATCTCATCCTCTTCGAGGCCTCTCCTGAATTGGCAGGGGAGCCCCTAGGAAGAGAAAGTGTAAGAGGAAGCACATAGACTCACCTGAGTCTGTCACCTCTGACACAGATTTAGAGGATTCGAGGGTTCCCCTGTTCCCCTTCTGAAGATGTCTCCTTTGCAGACATTCTAGAGATCCTGAAACAGAGGGGAAATTGGCCAGCCCTTAACCCTTCGGAGGATGAATCTGTGTATCTTGAGGCGTTTGGCTCTCGCCCTTCCACCTCCTGGGTGTCCCCCTTTGACCCCCTCATGCAGCTGGTAGCAAAAAAGGTTTGGACGGCTCCTGACTCAGTGGACCCCACCCCAGGAGACCTCCAAAGTTTATCACAGCACCAGCAGATAAGCAATTTCTGACCAAGGGAGTTTCTGTGGATGCTATGGTGGTAGCTGCTGCCACTAAGAAGGAACTAGCTGATCCTTCGGTGCCTGTCCATCCTCCTAACAAGGAATCTAGGTCTATGGACAGATGCGGAAGCGGATGTTTTCGTCAGCGACCTTTGCTATGCGTTAAGCTGAACTACCTATGCCATTTCACTCGTCTTCAAAGAGACTTGATCAAGGAAGCGAGTGAGATGTTGAAGGACCCTACAGCTGCGGGTTTTCAGGACAAGATGAACGCTCAGCTGGCTACCCTAAACTCTATAGCTAACTCCTCCATGCCTCCTTTCATATGCGGCTGATGGAGCGAGCAGAGCCGCAGGGACAGGTGTCGCCTTACGCGGCATTCCTGGATGCGGCTATGCAATTTTGCGGACCCCTTTAAAACGTCTTTCACTAATTCCCCGTTTGATGGATCATCTCTCTTTGGTCCTCAAGTGAAAGAAACCTTGACGAGGTGCGAGACGGATGGCAAAACTCTTTCTGCTGTCGGAGTCCGTTTTTCTACTCCTTCTAGGCCTTACCCCAAAGGCCAGAAAAGTGGGAAAATGTGGTTTCGCAAACAATCTCAAGGGACTTTGCCTGACGCACAGAGTTGGTTCCCCTCCAGAGGCAGAAGGGGGAACAATAATGGTAGACGTCGCCCTAGAGGCAGGGGGGGTCCGCAGAACCAGGGCAATCGAGAAACCTTTTCCGATAAGCCCTTCCAGCATCCCTGAGGTGTTGCCCGACTGTCCACCTTTGGAGGCAGTCGGGGGAAGATTGTCACTGTACCCAGAAGCCTGGCGATCCCTAACTCAAGACAAGTGGGTACAGTCCATCATTTCCGAAGGCTATTCCATTCCGTTCTTTCGTATTCCAAATCAATCAAAAAAATGAACAGACGCTCCAGGAGATTCCTCCACTTCCGGCTGGGAACTAGTCACTTTCAATTCAGAGCCCTGCCCTTTGGTCTCACCACTGTCCCCCGGGTGTTTACCAAATGCATGGCAGTGGTAGCTTCTCACCTGAGACGTCAAGGATTCCAGGTGTTTCCATATTTGGACGACTGGCTCCTCACAGCTCCTACCAAGCATCTTCTTCTAATAACCAGAGACTACACCTTTCACATTTGTCAAAAGTTAGGTATCTCAATAAATTGCGAAAAGTCTGATCTGAAGTAGGAGATTCATTTGAAAGTCATTTTGTGGGTTATGGATCAATTTGGGATCGAACCACATGATGGATTAGTCCACCAGCTATGGATCAAGCTCTCAGCTCCTCCCTCACCTGCTGCTCTACCCTCATGACCTCAGACCTCGAATCTCGTTTGTGATGGTGAGGATTGCTTCTCAAGCTCTCAAGCTAAGTGCTAATTTTAGTGTTAAATTTTCAAAATTTATATTTAGTTTTAGTTGTAATCTAAAAAAGCTATTGGTGTAAGCCTGTGTGTGAGTGTTGTGTGTGTAGTTTTTGTAGTGTTGTTGTGTGTTAGTTGTACTAGTTATTGTAAAACCTGCATAATCTTTTGGGATGGCGGCCTTGCCAAATCTATCTTTTCTAAATGCTCAGGTGTGGGTAAGCACCACATCTGACACTCACACTTTCGTGATCATTCTGGGAGTGGTTGACCTCACATCTGGTTGTTCCATTTGTGCAGGAGTTTCCAAGAGGGGGCCTGCCGGTTGCTTTTATTGCCCGCCGGAGCGGCCCCTTTACGCCCGGTTCGCTCCGACCTCTTCCTTCAGGAGTAACCCGTCTGCGGCCCCCCTCCTCCCTCCTCCTCCTCCTCCTGGGACTTCTGGTTTGGTCTGGAGGAGAGGGGAGGGATGCTAAGAAACCGGACGGAGGGAGAAGCACCATAAGCGGCAGGGCGAGACCTCTGTTTTCGCCGCCAGGCCTCCGGTCTTCTCCCTCCCCGGCGTCGCTCTCCCCTTCGGCTCGGTCTCCTCCTTTCTCGGCTGTGCTTTCCACCGGGACCTGACGGGACCTGAGGAGGGAGACCCGATCTCATAGAAGGCGAGGAGGGAGGCAGGGCCAGGCCTACCGGTAGCCACCGTCGAATCGTCATAGCTTTAGGATGCTGATCTGGACCCGGATGATGAGAAGGTTCATCCAGGCCCAGATGCAGATGGGCTCTTGCTTCGGTCGGCCCCTCGGATCGAGTTGCCGGAAACGACCCCTCCGGGAGCCTGGATCCGAGCGGATCGACCGAACCTGGATCGAGCCGCAAAGATCCGGTCGGCAGTGCTCCCGGGGCCGCGATCGTAGCCTCAGATCGGCGATCGCCTGCCCGGATCGCTGGGAGCGCTCCGATCCACTCTTCGATCGAGGGAGCCGATTGGCGGATGACTGGTAGTGGCTCCTTCCGGTTTGATGTAGTTGAGGGTGAGTCGCCCCGCCCCCGTTGACTCCGTCCCAGCTCCTCTGACCTTCCACCAGGCTTCCACCATCGGCCCTTGGGACAGCCGCGGCTGTGCCCCAAGCTGCTCCAATGGAACAGATTGCTGCTCTGAGTCCTCTGGCAACCCAGAGGATGTTCTACGCGAAGCATACGAGCTCCCCGGCATTGACTCCTCGGAGAAGACGGACGAGGGGAGAAGGACTTGGAGGAAGGGTCCGCTCCAGTGTCTCATTTGGGGACATCATGGAAATACTCCATTATAAGGGGGTCGTGCCCCAAGGAGGTCTCTCGGGCAGTCTTCACCGAGACTGAGTCATTGTTCTTGGAGTTCTATTTAGGCGGGCCGTCTACCTCTGCCGTGTCCCCTCCTGCCGACCCCCTCCACCACCTCATTACCACCAGGCGTGGAAGCCAGAGCACCATGGAATATGGGATCCTCAGCCCACCCCGTCCTCCCGTGACCGTCCGACCGTGCCCATTGGGCCTCCGGGCCTCGGTAGATGCCATGTTGGCGGTGACGTTGCAAGAGGAACTTGCCTCAGAGAGTCCCTCAGTCCATCAGTCTCAAGGGATCTCGGATGATGGACGCTTAAAATAGGATGTTTAGACCTTCGTTAAAGTGGGTAAGGCTGAACTACATGCCTACGTCAGGATGATGCGAGATCTCATTAAACGATGGCAAGAAGTTCCACAGGCAAGGTACAAACTGTACAACATTTCTCCATATCTCATTACTATTAACTCTAATATGTCAGCCAAGTTGTTGTTGTTAAAAAGGTACTTTTTCTTCACTTCAGGCCCAAGTAAACAAAAAATAAGCCCCTCCTCCCTCCTTCTGTTCTCCAGGCCTTGACCGCCCCACTTCGAACCAGCGGCTCACGGTGGATCTCAAATCTTGTCTTTTTGTCTTTCACTTTTTGGTTTTTATTACATTGGCCAAGAGAGTTTCAGAGCTTCAAGCATTATCAGCTAAAAACCTCACTTATTTATTATCATCCGACCGTGTTTGTTTACCCAGGGAACAACCCGTCCTTTCTTCCTAAAGTTGCTTCTGAAGCAAACATTAATCAGTCCATTAACCTCCTCTGTCTGCTGGATTTCACAGTGCATCTTATTGGCTTATCAAGCTTCAGGAAGGCCGAGGGAGGGAGGTGTACATGCCCATTCAACCCGGGTCAGTATCTACCTGCCAGCCAAGGCTAAGTTCCTTCTAGATGATATTTGTTATTGCAGCAGCCCGCGTGGGCTTCATCTCATACTTTTATTTCCACTACTATAGTTGGATCTTGCATCTGAGCATCATTCATTTCTCAGCGGTGCGCGAATATCCTTCCATGATGGCAGCCAAGATTCAGGTGTAGCTGAACTCTATCCCACAGGTTGCAGACAAATGAAATCTCCTACTTCAGATTTAGGAGCTGCTTGGATTGATCCATAGCTGGTAATGCGGTACGGATCGATCCTATATCGATCCATAACCCAGGTTGCAGACAAATGAATACACCTACTCAGATGGAACGTTATGGTGAGTACATAACTTCTAATTTTGTTGCCTTGTCGTGCTATTACCTTCATAGGCGGAAATCTAGACACAGTCAACATGTCTGCGAGACTAACAGACCAAAGAATAGCAGACATATGCAAACTGGTCTCCCTTCTCTTCCACAGCAACAGAGTCAAAGCCAGATTAGTTCTGAAAGTACTGGGGATTATGGCGGCTGCTATCCCTCTACTTCTATTAGCCAGATTTCACATGAGAATCCTGCAATGGATGCTCTTCACACAATGGTCGTACCAGCAACTTCCGATGTCCCACACCATTATGATTACGCAAGCATGCAAGAATCATCTTCTTTGGTGGATTTCTTCCCCCCAGCTCTTCCTGGGAAGACCCTTTGTTACTTCCCCTCCAGTTGCTACTCTGACAACGGACGCCTCCCTGATCGGGTGGGGGGAGCATTATCAGGGCAGAACAGTCCAGGGCATATGGCAACCAGACGAACGCCACTTGCATATAAATGTTCTAGAGATGAGAGCAGTGCTTTTAGCGTTGCAAGCCCTTCAAGACTCTCTTCCCTTGGGAACGATAGCAATCCAGACGGACAACATGTCTGTAGTGTGGTATATCAACAAACAAGGTGGAACCAGGTCCTATCCCCTATGTCGAGAAGCACTCAGACTGTGGCAATGGGCGATTTCTTCTCAGCGGTTTCTGATAGCAACGCACATCCCCGGGAAGTCCAATCTAATCGCGGACAAGTTGAGCAGAGCTATCCTCATGCCTCACGAGTGGTCTCTGAAAGATTCTATTTTGAAGAAAATTTTTCTCAAGTGGGGTCAGCCTTGCTGCGACCTTTTTGCTACTCCCCAAAACAGCAAGTGCAGAGATTATTTCACCCTATTCCTGTTACCAGGCCAGCCCAGCAGAGTCGCTCTAGTCCAAGTTTGGCCCCGGGGACTTCTGTATGCATTTCCTCCCTTCCCACTAATCTCTCAAGTGATACAGAAAGCTATCGCTCAGAAGGCCTCATTGATCCTCATTGCTCCTTACTGGCCTCGACAGGTTTGGTTCCCCTTTCTACATCAATTTCTGTTGGAGCAACCTTGGCATCTGGACCTAGTTCCAGATCTTTTGATCCATCAATCGGGTCAGTGACATCGCTCCCTCCCCTCTCTGAACCTCACTGCTTGGTTCCTCCAATTCCAACCTTAGCCAGGCTTCCTCAAATATCTCACTCTGTTTGAGATATTTTGATAGCTTCCTATAAATCTTCCACTCGGAAGATTTATCTTAGTAAGTGGAAACGTTTCACCTATTGGGCTCAAGGAAGGGACATAGATCCTTTCACTGCTTCCATCCAAATAGTCCTTGATTTTCTAGCTGAACTCTTCCATGCAGGTTCATCTCCTTCTACTCTTAAAGTTCAATTGGCAGCTATATCTAACTTTCATGTGGGCACCTCAGATTCTGCCATCATGTCTCACAAGCTTTGCAAAGCTTTCTTGAAGGAGTTTTTCTTCTTAGACCTCCTATAAGAAATCCTCCTCCCTCTTGGGACCTTAATTTAGTTCTCACATCTTTAATTCTTCGCCCTTTTGAACCTGCAGCCTCCTGTTCAATGAAATTGCTATCCTGGAAGACTCTCTTTCTGGTAGCCATTACTTCAGCTAGAAGGGTCTCAGAGCTTCATGCACTCAGCAGTCGACCACCGTATCTTTTGTTTCATAAGGATAGGGTATCCTTACGGACCAATCCATCCTTTTTACCTAAAGTAGCCTCTGCGGCAAATCTGAATCAAAACATTGACCTCCCTGTGTTTTTTCCTAATTTTTCTAACAGGTCTGAACAAAAATTGCATTGGCTAGATGTCCATCGTCAATTAAGGTATTATTTGGATAGGACCAAACATATCAGAAAAACTGACCAGTTGTTTGTCTCTTATGCAGAAGGCAGAAAGGGCCTTTCAGTTTCGAAGGTATCACTTTCCAGATGGCTAACATCCCTGATTTACTTTGTGTATGAAATTAGACACCAAAAGTTGCCTAACAAACCAAAGGCCCGTTCTACTAGAGCTTTGGCTACTTCTATAGCTTTCCAAGACAGGCTGCCTATTGATACCATTTGTGCAGCAGCTACATGGGCTACTCCTCACACTTTCATTTCTCATTATAAGTTGGATTTAGCTTCTAAACATAGAGCTAATTTTGGTTCCACTGTACTCAAGAGTCTGTTCCGATAGGCCACCCGGGACAAGGTGCTAGGGACGCGGTCCCATCCAGCAAGAATGAAGGCGAGATGGACAACTTAACATATAGAAGTTATGTTCTTACCATAACGTTCCATGTTAGTTGTCTTCTTCTCGCCTTCTTTCTAGGCCCCACCCTCCTTCCCCCTAGCCTGGACAGACCTAGAGGAGTTTGATTGTGACCTCTCTTTCTACCACCTCTATTGTATATAGGTATATGCTATACTGTGCATATATTCCTTCATCAGGTTTTCAGGTCACCTTCTTCCCTTCCTTTTATAGAGGTGGCTTTTCCCTTTTCCAGTAGTTCTGGAGTTATTATTGGCTGGGCCTAGCTTACAAACGAGATCTGAGGTAATACCGCCTAGCATTGTGGGATATAAGGGGAGCCTCGAGACGGTGTAACCAATTCTCGAGCTTTTAGAGTGGCCGAGTCGGAGCCGAGGTCGGCTCCGAACCCATCCAGCAAGAAAGAAGGCAAGAAGAAGACAACTAACATGGAACGTTATGGTAAGAACATAACTTCTATTTTCATATTTATAGAATTTCTGAATACAGATTTTGGACTACATGGAATTATTTTAGATAGTCCATCAAATGATCTTAATATGCCCCAATGCTTTCTGTATACATCAGTTATATATCTAGTATACAGATTATATGTCATGGGGGTAGTTAGTGTATTCTTGAACTTCTCTTCCTTTAATATAAATATCTTCATGGGCCAACACATTGCCAAATGTTGGTTTGGCCATAGTAGTCCTCGCTGTATCTACTTGACTTTTCAAATTCCTTAATATATCACCACCATATCCTTTTCCTTCAAACTCTCTCATCATATTACTAACTGCTGACTCATATATTTCTAGATTGGTGGTTCCCCCAGGTGTTCTTATTATTTGACCATGTACTGTGTTCAGGAGAACATGACCGAGTGTATTCATCTTCTAAGTAAATATGTCACCTTCCTTAATTCTTTTTTTATAAATAGAAGTTTCTATAAAATAATTCCCCTGGATCAGTAAAATATCAAGAAAGCTTATCTTATGTTTAGATGGACACAGTTTACATTTTAAGAAAAGGGTGGTAGAATTTATATTTTCAACAAAATTATCCAAACCTGCATCCCCATAAAATAAATATATCATCTACAAAACCTTTGTAGAATAACATATATTTTTATATTGATTGCATTCTTTAAAAGCATACTCTTCTTTCCAAACAGAATGCAACTAAATTTGCTTATGTATTTGCCATAAGAGTACCCATAGCAATACCACAACATTGTAAAAATAATTTTTCTTGAAACATAACAACATTATTTTCAATAGCCAGCAAAGAAAGATCACAAGTAGTAGTTATAAACATAAAACTCAAGGCAGTTTGTTTCCTTAGATAGCCTTGATTCTAAAGGCATTAGGTATTTTTGTAAAAGTGATGCTATGGCTAATGTAACTAAAGTTATAATATCATCTTTATTATTTTTATTTTTACTCTTCACAGTAAGATGTCTCATAAAGTCATCACGGTCTTTCAAGTGATTATCTATGTCTCGAATAGTTCTTCAGAGTAGTCTCAAGGTATAAGGAGATAGATTCCATAATCCATCCTCTAGACAAAACAATTGATGTTGTTGTCTATCTCGCCTTCATTTCTTGCTTGTTGGGATCGGAGCAGATCCTCGGCTCCGACTCTGCCATCTTCAATAGCTCGAGAGCTGTTTACTGGCTTGAGGCTACCCCTTATCCCATGATGCCTAGCGCTAGCTACCCAGATCTCGTTTGCCGCTTCAGCTGCGAGGTGTCATTTTTACTGGCTCAGGCTCGTATAAGTTTTCTATTTAACTGTTTTTTGTCAGATTAGTACTTTTTCTGGGAGTTTATTGTTTATTTTTTGTAGTCTATAACCGTGGGTTTAAGTTGAGTGTTTTTGTAGTCTTTCCCTTAGAACTCGTTTAAATTAGAGAGTTCACCCCTCCCCCACCCCTATCCCTTCTTGTAGGTTAGCGGTTAGTTTAAGCTTTTCCTTCTATCTTTGTTAGGTAGCCGTTTAAGTTAGAGGCTTCCTAGTTTAAAAAATAAATAAATAAAAACTATCTTTAGCTGTAGTATACTGTGTGTTTTTGTTATTTGAATTACTGTTGTGGTATTTTGTTATCGCTGTTCGACGTGTTGGCCAAACAAATCAGTGTAGTACCTTGCAAGTATTTGTCTAAAGAATCCAAGGTAGCTGGATTCAAGAGTGTGACTCATGCTGTCAGAAAATGTCTCTGACAGATGGGCACACTTCTTGCGTCTATTGCTTAGGCGCAGTGAACTTGCAGGGCTCTTGTTCTATATGTCATGCATTTAGCCCAAGTGTTCTGCAGGAACGCAAAAATAAGCTTATTCTGAGGGGTCTTCTTAAGCCCCAGGATTCGCCGGCCAAGGCTCAGCCTGTGAAATCCCCAAAACTGACCAAATCGTCTGCTCCCAGCTCGGAGCCGTCATTGGTTCAAACCTTACCTGCTACTTCAGTTCCGGCCGGAACCGAGGAGACTATCTCTCCGTCGGCTCCATTAGTATCTTCGGAGCCGTCGCGGAGCCACAAGAGGCTGAGGTCCCCTTCTCTAGAATCCATACATTCAGCTCCTCGGTCTCCCCTGCTGCAGAGTGAGCGCAGTCACAGATCTTCCCACTCCTCTCGGTCCTCTAGGCTCTCGGATCACGACGTGGAGAGAGTGGTCAGTAGGTTGTTGAAGTCGCATGCACTTGCCAAGATGTTGTCCAGCCCTCCTCAACAGGTGCCGGCTCCGTCCACCTCTATTGATATTCCTCCTCCGATTCCATTGAGCTTGGAGCCGGAGTTCGTTGGGGTTCGAATTGTGGAACAGTCTGCTCCGATAACTATTTCTCCTTCGGTTCTGTCGTTGGCTCCGATCTCCTCGATGGTGCCGTCCATCGAGGGATCTGGGTGCCGGGACTCCCTCGTCGGCTCCGAAGGGGCGAGTGGCATTGGACCCTTGTCCGACCCCTTTCTCCCTCTCGGAGCTTTGGCAGAGGTGAGCTCGGCTCCTACATCGGCCTCTGAGCCGTCTCCCTCAGTGCGGAGAAGGATTCCGATTTCCTCGGAAGCCTTCTCTGCATCGTGACAGGGATGCCTTCGATGTCATGAGGAGTGTGCTGGCCACTGAGTCAGCTCCACGTTTGACCCCACCGGCTCCGTCCCCTGTAGTGCCTGCGTCAACCTCTGCCCCTCCTCTAGACCTCAAGCATGGGAAAACGGCACTCCAGGGCACCCCATTGGGTGTTTCCTCTTCTTCCGAGGCCTCCCCTGATCATTCAGGGGAGCCCCCTCAGAAGAAGAAGTGCAAGAGGAAGCACATTGACTCCCCTGAGTCTGTCACTTCGGATACGGATTTGGATGAATCAGAAGGGTCCCCGAGATCCCCCTTTGAAGATGTTTCCTTTTCAGACATCCTAGAAATGCTTTAGCAGAGGGGGAACTGGAATCCCCTAGCCCCTACCGAGGATGAATCTATATTCCTGGATACCTTCCACCTCCTGGGCCTTTCAATCCACTTATGCCAGTAGTGGCTCACACAGTGGAACCAACCCCAAGGAGACCCGGCAAGTTTATCACTGCACCCCTTGACAAGCAGTTCCTTACCAAAGCTGTTCCTGTGGATGCCATAGTGGTAGCAGCAGCCACTAAGAAACTTCTTTGTCTGTCCATCCTCCTAACAAGGAGTCTAGAACCATGGATAGATACAGGAAGCGAATGTTTGCTTCAGCGACCTTTTCTATGAGGTCACGGAATTACTTATGCCATTTTACCCGGCTTCAGAGGGATCTCCTTAAAGAGCTCGGAGATAACCTTCAGGATCCATCAGCTGAAGGGGCTCACGCTAAAGTGGCTTCTCAGCTGGCGACCCTTAATTCTGTAGTCATCTCCTCCATGAGGCTCATTTCCTATGCAGCCGATGGTGCGAGTAGAGCCGCAGGTACAGGTGTGGCCCTTAGGAGACATGCATGGATGCGGCTGTGTAATTTTGCGGAACCCTTTAGAGCGTCATTCACCAACACCCCCATTAATGGTTCCTTTCTCTTTGGACCACAGGTGAAAGACACTCTGACTAGGTGTGAGCAAGAAGGCAAGACTCTCTCTGCAGTGGGAGTCCATTTTTCCACTCCTTCCAGACCATACCCCAAGGGTCAGAAGAGTGGTAAAATGTGGTTTCGAAAATCCCAGGGAGCCTCGCCTGACACACGTAGTGATTTTCCCTCCAGGGGCAGAGGAGGAAACAACAACAACAGACGCCACCCTCATGGCAGAGGGGGTCCGCAGAACCAGGGCAGCAGAGAATCCTTCTCTGAGAAGCCCTTCCAGCATCCCTGAAGGGTTGCCCGCCTCTGGAGGCAGTCGGGGGAAGACTTTCACTGTACCCACAAGCCTGGCAGAACTTAACGCAAGACAAATGGGTACACTCAATCATATCCGGAGGTTACAGAATTCCCTTCTTTCAACCCCTCTCACCATCAAGCAAATCCCTTCCAGATGTTCCACCCAATCTGAGGGACCAAGCAGTCATAGAAGTTTCAAAACTGCTAGAAAAAAAGAGTCATCCAGGAAGTCCCGGAAGTCCAACATGGATCCGGAACTTACTCAAGGTTCTTTTTGGTACCAAAAAAGACAGGGGACTGGAAACAGATTTTGGATTTCAGCAGACTAAACAAGTCTGTTCAAAGAACAAAGTTTCGGATAGTCACGCTACAGTCCATTCTACCCTTTGTGGGTCAGGACAATTGGATGTGCTCCATAGATCTCCAGGATGCGTACTATCACATCAAAATGGACAGGCGCTCCAGGAGATTCCTTCACTTCCATCTGGGAGCCAGTCATTACCAGTTCAGAGCTCTGCCCTTTGATCTCACCACAGCCCCCAGGGTGTTCACCAAATGTATGGCAGTGGTCACGGCTCACCTGAGGCGTCGAGGATTCCAGGTGTTTCCATATCTAGACGACTGTCTCCTTACTGCTACTACCAGTTATCAACTTCTTCAAGCCAGGGACTACACATTCACAATTTGCTCCCAGCTAGGCATTACTATAAATTTAGAAAAATCTGCCTTGTTGCCCTGTCAATCTATTACCTATATAGGTGCAGACTTAGACAGAAGGAGTATGTCCGCAAGGCTACCGCCAGACAGGGTGGCCACAATTCACCAGCAAGTTCAAATCCTCATGCAGTGCAAAGGGTTCAAGTCAGGTTGGTCCTTCAAACTCTGGGTTCCTTGGCAGTGGCAATTCTTCTAATTCATCTGGCCCGCTTTCACATGAGAATCCTTCAGTGGCTTCTGTTCACACAGTGGTCCTTTCAACAGCTCCCCATGTCTCACATGATCATGATTACAGACACATGTAAAAGGCATCTTTCCTGGTGGATGGTCTCCCCACTAGTGTCTCGGGGCAGACCATTCATTCAGCCCCCTCCGGTTGCCACAGTGACCACGAATGCCTCCCTGATAGGGTGAGGGGGGCATTATCAGGGCAGGACAGTCCAAGGCACTTGGCAGCCTCACCAGTACCATCTGCACATAAACGTCCTAGAAATGAGAGCGGTGCTCTTAGCGTTGCAAGCTCTTCAGGACTTTCTCCCATCTGGGACCATTGCAATTCAAATGGACAACATGTCAGTGGTGTGGTACATCAACAAGCAGGGCGGAACCAGGTCCTACCCCCTATGTCGAGAAGCACTCAGACTCTGGCAGTGGGCAATCTCCTCCCAACGATTTCTGATTGCGACGCACATCCTTGGGAGGTCCAGCGTCATAGTGGACAGGCTCAGCAGAGCTATTCTCATGCCTCATGTGTGGTCCCTGAATCAGGTAGTTGCGGATCTGATCTTCCGCAAATGGCGACAGCCGTGCTGCGATCTTTTTGCCACCCCTTTCAACAGCAAATGCAGCAACTACTTCTCCCTTCTTCCGCTTCCCGGTCACTCTCCCAGAGACGCTCTAGTCCACGATTGGCCTCAGGGACTTCTTTATGCCTTTCCTCCGTTTCCTCTTATACCCAAACTCATACAGAAAGCTATTTCGTTGGATTGCAAAATGATCCTCATTGCCCCCTACTGGCCTCTACAGATATTGTTCCCGTTCCTGCACCGTTACCTTCTCGAGTAGCCCTGGACTCTGGATCCTATTCCAGACCTGATGATTCATCAGTCAGGCGAGCTGCATCAGTCCCTCCAAACACTCCAGCTCACAGCTTGGTTGATCCACTTCCAACCCTAGCCAGGCTTCCCAGCATTTCCCCGGCCATTCATGAGATTATTGTCTCCTCTCACAAGTCCGCCACTAGAAAGACTTATGATAGCAAATGGAAATGCTTTTCTTGTTGGGCAGAGGCTAGGAACATAGATCCCTTTTCAGCCCCAGTTCACGAAATCTTGGAGTTCCTAGCAGAACATTTTCATTCTTGGTCCGCTTCTACTACAATCAGCGTTCAATTGGTGGCCATCTCTAACTTTCATGTTGGGTTGTCTAATGTAAACATTATGTCTCCTAAGCTGTGTAAAGCTTTTCTCAGAGGGACCACTCTCCTTAGGCCCCCAGTGCGAGATCCCCTTCCTCCTTGGGACCTTAATTTGGTACTAACCTCCTTGATTATGCCCTCTTTTGAACCGGCAGCATCCTGCTCCATTAAGTTTCTATCTTGGAAAACTCTCTTTCTGGTAACTATTACTTCAGCCAGACGCGTCTCTGAACTTCAGGCACTAAGTGTTCGTCCTCCGTACATAGGTTTTCATAAGGACAAGGTTGCTCTGAGGACTAATCCCTCTTTCCTTCCGAAAGTCTGCTCAGAAAATAATCTAAACCAATCTATAGACCTCTCTGTGTTTTTCCCTAACCACACCAACAAGGCAGAATACAAATTACACCAATTGGATGTTCATAGACAATTGCATTTTTACCTGCATAGAACGAAGGATATAAGGAAGTCGGACCAACTTTTCCTTTCCTATGCTAGGGGCAAACAAGGTCTCCCAGTTTCCAAAGTGACCTTATGCAGGTTGTTGTCTCACATTATTACCTTCAACTATCAACTAAGAAACAAGAGTTGTCTATCAAACCGAAAGGTCATTCTACTAGGGCTTTGGCCACCTCTGTAGCCTTCCAGTCTAGGTTGCCCATGGACTCTATATGTGCAGCTGCGACGTGGGCAAATCCTCATACCTTCATTTCTCATTACAAGTTAGATATGGTCTCCAGGAGTAGAGCTAACTTTGGTTCCACTGTTCTGAAAAGTCTATTCCAATGAGCCGCCCATGATCGTAGGTGCTAGGGGCGCTGTCCCAACAAGCAAGAACAAAGGCGAGATAGACAACTTAACATAAAGAAGTTATGTACCTACCATAACGTTCCATGTTAGTTGTCTTCATCTCGCCTTCTTTCTTGCATCCCCCCCTCCATCCCCCTGTCCTATTGGACTGAGAGGAGTTCAGATTTCACTGGCTGAGTGTTCTCTGGTTTGTTTCCTCTACTGACTTAGAGTATATGACAGGTATGCTCAACTTTTTGTTTGGAAGGGTTCATTATATAGCTATAGCTAGAGTTAGCTATTACAAACGAGATCTGGGTAGCTAGCGCTAGGCATCATGGGATAAGGGGTAGCCTCGAGCCAGTAAACAGCTATTGAAAATGGCTGAGTCGGAGATCCCAACAAGCAAGAAAGAAGGCGAGATGAAGACAACTAACATGGAACGTTATGGTAGGTACATAACTTATTTTTCTCATTGGTGGATGCTTAGTATCTTTATGTATTTTCATTAACTCTTAAAAACAGGAATAAGTGTATTGCCATGGATACCCCTATGGCAAATGCATATGTAAATTTAGTCATATCAGTTTGTGAGCAAGGGTATGGGTATGTCACAGCCTGTGGTTTCCTAGACAGTCAACTTGTTGTCCCTAAGAAAATAAAACAGAATGTAGAAAGTACCTCAGTCTTTCAAGTTTTTGTATACTACTCCCATACCTGAACCAGCAGATATGGCTTTAGTTAATCCCTCTGCTGCAAAGCATTTTGTTAGTTCTAATTCCTGATTAGGATGGTAAAGCCCTTGATAAGTTTGGAGGGAAAAATGTTTGCTTCTACAACTTTGTGTTTTTTTAGAATTCTCAACTGTCAGGCTGATATATTAAAGTTTATCTTGAATAATTGTGAAATTATGAATAATGTTTTGACTTTAATTTCCTCTTGTGGGGAAAATATGCATTGTGTAGTTTAGTTTCTTCTATTTCTCAGGTCACTACTCATTGTTTGAAATGTGTTTATGACCCTGTAGACAGTACCTCTAGGGCTGCTGCCACTGGTACTGTTAAAGAGATTTACCTGGCTGCATTCTCAGAACCTTCCATAAAATGTCAGAAATGAAATTTAGATTTTTCCTTGGATAGAGATTTAGTTTTTGGACCATCTGCTGCAGATACTATCAACAAGTGTGATGAAGAAAACTGATTCAGGGAATCTCTCAGATTTTTGGCCCTCCTTCTCTAAATTCTCCAAGGGATCCCCTGCTCCCTTGTCTAATTTCGGCAGTAAACAAAATAAACAGTTTCAGCAGATTGCTGGTAAGTAGACATTTAAAAAGCAATGGCAGGGATATTAAAAAACAAACCACGAATCTCCCAGAGCAGCGGACATTCAATCAAGTCAGAATATCTGTATAAGAGACCTTGAAACCAGAAATCTCCCAGAACAATAGACATTCAAACAAGTCAGACTGATTGTATACGAGACCTTGTTCTTCCTCTCCCCTCTGGCAGTCTCTTTATCACTTCTGGAAAGTCTGAATCTCCATTTTTGTCTTTGGCAACAGATTATCGTCAAATGGGTCCTGAATGTGGTTATTATAGGAAACAGATGTCAGTGGGAGAAAATTTCTCCTTTCCAGGAGATTCCCCCTCATCCACCAGACAAAACCCTTCTCTCTCTCCTCCTGTCTCGCATCATATGCTGTGTCAGGGCTAATAGAAGCTGTTTTTCCTCCTCAGTTAGGGAAAGGATTTTGTAAACGTGAACTTGTTAATACATTTTGATGACTTTTATATAAATGTAAATTTGCCTATGTCACAAGTGATAATTCAGTAAAGGAGTATAAAAAAATGTTTTTGGCGCCAAAAGATGAAAGTAGACGGAGACAATTTCTGAATCTTTCCTTCTTGATTTAGTTTCCGATATTGCCCAAGTTCAAAATGCTTTCAATTCACAGCCTGTTACCCCTTCATATAATCATCACATTCATCTTTATCCGGATGTCTGGCATTTCTTAAGGTTTTGTATGTCTGGTTCACATTATCAGTTGTCTGCCTTACCCTTTGGACTATCCACTGCTCGAAAGGGATTCACAAAATGTCTAGCTTATAGCAGCTACAGGGTATCCACATTTTCCATATTTAGACAACTTGCTTATCTATGCAGAGTATTTTTTAAAGTGTCAGGAATCTGTGACCTGGTTAAGAGATCTCCAGTACAGGCTGACATTCCAAAAGAACATTCAGAAGTCTTTTTTGACTCTCTCACACAGGATTGTGTTTTTGGGGTGCCTGCTTGACACCTCAGTTACCACAGGGGAAAAAAATCTTTATTTAGATCTGTTCTTGGAGGAAGGTTCCACACAGACTTCTGTCAGAAAGAGGGAATGCCTCTGGATTTTGAGTCTCATGGCTTACATGATTCTAATGATACCTCCTGCAAAACTCTTAATGAGGGCGGTGGGGAGAAAAAGTGGCATCTGAAATCTATTTGGTCTCAGCATCAACACCCATTATCTTTTCATGTCTCAGTCTTGAGATTTGTGAAAAGGGAAATCACTTGGTGGGATATCTTATTTCTCAGAATTCAGGTCTCCCATTCTACTCTTCTACTCCAAAGCTGTCAGTCTCAACAGATGCCTCAGGCTTTGCTGGGCAGCAGTGTTAATGGGAATAAAAGTGTAGAGTTTTGGATAAGAAAGACAGGCCAAAACACATAAGCATAAAAGAGATGCTAGCTCTTATAAAGGCATTCACCTCTCTGAATCATCTGAGGTCCCTGGTACCTTCTCAAGTGGATACAAATAATACCACAGTGATGTGGTAAATAAACAATCTACAGGCATTTTACAGTCCATTAGAGCCAAACTGTATGGCCGACAAGCTGAGCAGAACCAAGTAGGATCCTCATGAATGGAAACTGAATCAGGGGGGTCTTCAAAAATTTGATCCAGCTTTACGGAATTTCTTATTTAGAACTGTTTTGCCTCCTCTCTAAACAACCAGATGACAATATTCTGTTCCAGAACTTCATGCAGGAAGGCCTGCAAGACAGGAGCTGTATCTTTTCTTTGGACAGGAATGTTCCTGAAAGCTTTTTTACTTGTTTTGATTTCAAGGGCATGTCTGAATATTCGGAAGGATTTTCCAATGATCATTGAGGTGACTCCTTTCTGATCCAGGGAACAGTGGTTCACCCTACATCTGGATTTGGCCAGGGACAATTACCACAAGCTTCCCCACAGACTGGATTTATTCACACAAGATTAAGGGTGTTTGATGCATTCCAACCCCTAACAACTAGGACTGACTGCCTGGATGACAGGGTCTTAATACCTTTTAGGTACCTGTTTTCTGGGGATGTACAAGATGTACTAATGGAGACAAGAAAGCTTGATGCTAGAAAATTGTCATGAGCAAATGGAAAAGGTTTTCTAGCTGGTTCAAACAAAACAACCAGCATCCATTCAGGGCTAGTGTTTATCTAGTTTTACAATATTTGTGTGAGTTACTGTCCTATGTCCTATATTATTCTTCTGTCAGTTGTTCATTTTTCAGCCATTTCAGCATTTCTGCCCATGAATCTCCCCTTTTCAATGTAATCTCAGGTGAAAATAGTTTTGAAAGGGATGCTACATAAGAAGCCTTCGAGAAAATTGGTGGCTTCTCCTTAATATCTTAATTTTGTGTTAGAGAAGCTGATACTTGCTCCATTTGAATCAGATCATCTGGCTAACTTGAAGTTCTTAACATGGAAAATAGCTGTGCTGATTGCTCTGGCCTCTGCATGAGTAAGCTCTTATGGTTGGTTAGCCTTATCTCATTTTTCACAGCTAAAGGGTTTTTCAGTGAACTATTCTTTTTATGCCTAAAGTGGTATCTGAGTTTACTTTAAACAAATCTATCTGTCCATCTGTTTTTCTTTCCAGAAAGCAAAAATGAGGGAGAAAGGATACTTTGTACATTGGATGTCCACAGACAACTCCGGTACTATCTCGACAGAACAAAATATTTTTATATTTCTGATCAATTGTTTATAGGTAGCCTGCAGACTTTTACATGGCTAGCCAATAACTCGAGGTTAGACTCAAACCCTGTACCTTGCATCGGTGAGATAAAGACCTTAACTGTTATGCCAAACCCTGACCCATTTTTGTGAAGGAAAGAGGAAGACAAAACTTGTTGATAAAGCAGAATATTTTCAAATGGTTGACTCAGGCTACTACTATTTGTTATTTCTACCACAACAAAACTATTCCAGTCGGGGTCAAGGCTCATTCTACCAGGTCGTTGGCTTCTTCTATGACTTTTTGGAAAGGGTTGGGCTATAAAGTATTCTAGAGACAGCAACTTGGTCTTCAGTACATACCTTTACTAAGCAATATAAACTACATTCCTTCTTCAGGTCTAGGACAGGCTTTGCTAGGACCTTTCTCCAGGGGCACTGGGGCCCTTTTCCTTCCACCTTCCTGTTCTTTTAAGCTATGATAACCTACTCATAAAGCTTAGGCTATTGCAGCAGTGATTAATGTGAAGAATATAGCAGGGACTTCCAAGATGACTGCAAACTGAGTAACAGTTTAATTTCAGTTCTTCCTGTGTGAAAACAGATATTGAGAAAAAGGAGTGCCATTAAAAATGGTATTTAGGTAAAATTCAGTATCTGGCTAGTAATTACACTGGCTGGATGCTAGCAAAGAAGAAATTTAGGGAACCTGAAAGAAAATCAACCAGAAAAGATTAAGAGAAACCTCTGACTGGGAAGAATGCTGCAGCTGTTCAGCAAAATGCAGTTCAAGTTTCAGCTTTGGTACAGGAAATTACTTTAGGTAATTTAGAGGAAAAATAAATCCAGTGTAGTCAGAGGTGTATAAAATAAATGAAACATTGAAGAAATGCATCAACTCAGTTAACAAAAGAATGGAAAAACAGAAGAAGATTTAACTAGCTATTCAGATGAATTGATAAAACTGCAAAAATCCAGAGGCTGAAATGAAGAAAAGGCTGGTTGAGTGCAAGGCTTCTCAAGAGGAGCTGTTTCAAAATAGTAGTGTTAGAATGCAGAACTTGTGTAGGAAACCTGAGATTTTATGCTGTACCAGAAAAACTGGATCAGGCTATATTAATTTTATGAAAGTACAAATAACTAACCGGACTGGTGTTCCACAGCAGGATTTGTTAATTGAAAGAGCACATCATGTATATGCCCGAAACATGTCCACGAGAAAGTAGCCAAACCTGCATTAGTAAAGATGCAGTCATACTAGCAGATAGAGTTCAGCCTATCAACATTATGGCAGAAAGGAAAAGCATTAAAAACTGGTGATAATAGAATGTTTGTGGAAAATGTTTATTCACTATACACCAGACTAAAGAGAAAAAAGTTTATCCCAGCAATCAAGGTGTGTCAAATTGCTATATCCAGCTGTCTTTAGAATATTTTTCCTGGAGTATCAAAGATATTTTTATTATAGAACAGGCTAAGGACGAAATATAAAAGTTTGTCCAACAAAGAGTGAGCCAGCAAGCAGAAGGGAATGCTGCTTCTCATTCTTCTGACAAGAAATTCATAGAAATACAGTGCCCGTGAATGCTCTTTTTAAACACCATTATTAAATTACCATTTAAGATACATTAACAGAAAAGAAAACAAACCATATTAAAATTTTTCCATTTACATACATTATACATCACATATCTTATCTTTCTTTGTAATTATCATCACTCCAACATTACTTAATTTCTTCAAATCCCGCCTTCCCTTAAATGTCACTCCTCCTCCTAAACATTATTCTACATGTATTGTGCTCACATTTTTCTTTTATTTTTATGTAATTTGCTCCTTCCCTTTTCTAAAGATCCCACTTCGTTATTTTATCTCTTTTATAATGTTCAATACTTCAAATGTTTAATCTTTAATTTCCATTTTTATAAAAATTGCTTTTTTGACAGCCAACATAATTAAGCTTAAGAAAGCCTTATTATGTCTAGGCAATTCAGATCCTGTGTCTCAGCTCAAAAGAATAATTTCCTTACTTACAGCCATTTGCTCAGTCAGTATATTTCTGACAAAGTACTCTGTAGGGAATTATTAAAATCTGCCAACTCATTACACTCTCAAAACATATATTCCCAGTAACCTCTTTCTTCCCTGTCATACCTTTAACATTTACCCTCTAACTGAGGAAAATGCTTTGAAGTCTGCTTGGGGTATAAAAATACCTATGCAAACACTTCCAAAAAAATCCTAAAACTTCTGAACTGTGTTGCATGTTTGGGAGCCATACATATGCCCTTCCATTGTTCCCATCGCCTGTGAAATCTTTTCCATTATTCCAAAGGAAAATACTTGAGAGACAGAAAAAAAGCACAGGACTTGCCTAGAAGAATTTGGAGCACCTTGGACTTGAACCATAGTCTGGTAGTGGCAGATGGAGATGATCAGGAAGAAGACCAGGAACACTGAAATGAGTGAACAAATGGAAGACTATAAAGCATCAACCACATTTGTGAAGCATGGCTTTGCAAGAAAAAGTGGCAGAGAAAGACTAGAATTTTGTTGACATTCTTAAAGTTGTGGATGGATTATAAAACATATACTCCACTTAATGTCGTTAATGTTTAGAAAGTCACTAAATGGAAAACTACAAGTAAAACAATTATTGTTCTTATTAATTTATGTATAAAACATTTCATGATGTAAATTGCATATTATATTGTAAAACAGTTTTGTGTAGTGTACAGTCAATGGTATTTTAAATGTGGGGGAGTCTTTTCAGTGACTGCTGCATATGTTAATACTAAAGTAAACATGTACCTTTTCAAGATAAGGAAAGCTGGACTAAGCACATTTATGTTAATATAATATGATCTTGGGCTGTTGGGATAAGGGAATGGGTTGTAAAAGTGAAATAATTTTGTTATATGTAGAGCTAAGATAATAATCACCCTTGTTTTCACAAAGATGGATGTCTAGATCAATGTACTTGAGCAATGGGCATCTTTTTAAACAAACAGGCTTAAAAGTTAAGATAAAATTATGAAAGACATAGCAAGTGTTGAGTTTCTTGAATCTGCAGAGTTATTAGCTTTTTTCCCATTAGCAAATGCTCTCACTGAGGGACGTGAAGTCTGCAGATTAAGACAGCTGCTGATCAGGAGAACTTTGCAGATCGTGTTCTAAATGAAATGTACAAAGATTCATACAAAATTGTTGGCTTTTTTAATCATTACTGACAAGCTGTCTGCAGGTGCAGGCAATTAATTCTGAGAGGTTTGAGCTTTCTTTGCTGAGAGAAATTTAATATTTAAAGGTACAGTAGCAAGCAGTTCAGTAAAAAATAGTCTGAAATTGAGTGAAATGAATCAGCCTTCCCAGCAGCCTTAATGTGTCAGTGCATTTAATACAACAGTGCACAGTTTATTTTTTTAAGGTAGGTGGTTCCATATTTTTTAGGGCTAAATGTTAATGTTGTCTGAAAGCATGTAAGCTGTTTTTCACATCTTGGAGGGGAATAGAGATAAAAAAAACAATGCCAGCAGTCAATGTGACAGAAGCACAGGCTGTAAACCTGCGCTTTAGCATAGGTAAGCTTAATTTTAGATTAGGTAATGCCTGTTGGTGCAGCCATCAGTTGGGGGTTAAACTTCATTTGTTTACAATGTACATAGTTTGTGTATTTTTTCTGAGTTAATCGTGGATGGGAGCTGTGAAAATGTATTTAGTTTTCTGTCTGAGGGTTTTCATTAGAGCAAAAAGTCCTGAAAATTGTGACAAAGTTTCAAATGGAGATGAGAAGGAACAACTGAATAAAAGGTCAGACTGACAAATGTGTATCTGTAAGGCAAATGTTGGAAATACACATTCAAAAGAATTGTAATGTATAGTAGCGTGGAACAACAGCTCTCTGTCATAATGGCTACTCTGGTTTTATTATCTTGGAATGTGAATGGCCTTACAGATGTAGACAAAAAGGAAAGAGTACTGAATTATATTAATAAATGTGGGGGTCTAGATAGCAATGTTGAAAGAGACACATTTTAATAGAAGTTAGCAAGTGATTTTGACAAAGAAAGGATTTTAGAGTGGTTATTCAGCAGAGCATCAGTGACAAAGAAAAATGGAAGTGATAATTCTAATTTCTTGGGGGGGGGGTCCAGTAGTGATAAAAGAGGAAAAAAATGCAATAATTGAAGGTTTGTGGTAGTAAGTGACTATTGGCAAGGGAGAGTAAGTTTGCTTGCATACATTTATAGTCTACCAAAAACTGCTATTCTATAACTTAAGAACATTTTGGGAGAAATAATCAGCCTTCAGCAGAGAATATTATTTATAACTGGGGACTGGAACATGATTTGCAATAGGGAGGATGTATTAGGAAGACCTGGAATGGATGATATAACAAAATATGGTAGATTTCTGGAAAAAATTATGAAAATAGCTGTTACAGAAGATGTGAATTCAGTAGTAAGAACTCAGACAATATTTACATATTATTCCCAAAGGTACAATAACCGGGCTAGACCAGATTGAAATTATATTTTACAGGAGCGTGTGCATTTGATTGAAAGCTTCGACATGCTTCCAATAGCTATTTCAGATCATTCATCAATAAAAACTAAGATAAAATACAAGGTAATAAAGTAAAAATGAAACACTGGTGTTTTCCCACATACCTGTTAAAAACAGAGGAATTCAAGGAACGGGTAGTGGAAATTATTCAAGAATTATTAGGGAAGACAGATATTTATTCAAAAGGGGTAGGTACTCAATGGGATAAAATAAAAATGGAATTTAAAAGTAGGGGAATTAAAAAAGAAACAGTTATGGTTAAGAAGTAATAAGAAATATTTAGAACAGCTGACAAATTATTCTCGATTAAGGGTAATCTCACAAAACAAAAAGAGGGGCAACTGCAGAGTGCTAAAGGGAGAACAAGGAAGTATTTAGATAATATGCTTGAGTTTAAAAAGATTACTCTTAAGCAACTATTTTTAATAACAGTTACACAGTACAAATCTTTTAGCAGAACAAGCAAAACTACAAAGGATTGTCACCAAACTTAGGGAGCTTATAACAAGAAAAATAACCAGAGATTCTATAGAGGTATTGGAGATATTCTAGCGAGTTTATACAAATTTGTATAAAGCAGAGGAATGTGGAAACGAAGAAAAGAACAGATGGAGCTATTTATGTAAAACTTAATTATGCCAAGGTCAGAAGAAGATGAGGCTTAACAAATGATAGTTAAGATAGGATAAAAGCAGTGATGTATGGTCAGTCTGCATGGAAATTTCCAGGAAGAGAGAGTATTCTTGTAAAAGTCTGGGAGTAAGAAAGGAAGAAAGTGATAAGGTTTTGATGGTTAATATTTGAAATAGTGGAGAAGTACTAGCATCTTGGAAGAAAACCGTGGTGGTTGTATTACTCAGTGAGGATAAAGACCCATCAGACTCAACTTCATATAGACACTTTTGAAATTTAAACCATAATTAAAAAGTTTTCATGTGTATAATAGCTACAAGAATGGCAACGTTGTTGCCAAAATGGATTGATATGGATTAATGTGGTTTTGTGGAGGGGAGGAAAACATTTGCCAACGTTAATAAAACAATGATAATCCTGAAGGAAGCAAACTGTAAGAAAATACTGCTGCTGTTGTTGGCTCTTGATGCAAAGAAAACATTCAAGAGAACAACCTGGGATTTTATGTGTAGGGCAATGGAAGCATTTGCATTCTGATATAATGATAGGGTTTATTAAGAGGCTATATGAAGGATCAGTAGCAAGAATGAAAGTGGGGTGGTTTGTCTCTGATAAGCTGCATTTGCACAGAGGAACTAGTTAGGGGTGTCCTTTTTCCCCTTTGTTATTTGCTTTACATTTAGAGCCTTTGGCAAAGAAAATAAAGGACAGAGAAAAACAACTGGAACAGCGTACTGTAAAATTTATTCGTAAAAGAGCAAAGCTTTCAGGTTAAACAACCCTTCATCAGTGCAAGCTTGTACTGAGGAAGGGTTGTTTAACCTGAAAGCTTTGCTCTTTTACGAATAAATTGTATAGTACATTGTTCCAGTTACTTTTCTCTGTGATTCGGTTATCTACAAACTGTTACTTCACCAACATTCTTGTTATTACTGCTGCTAAAGAAAATAAGGGAGCCAGAAATTCAGTGATACAATTGGTATAGTAATCAAGAAAAGTTGGCTTTATTTGTGGAAGATATTATTTTGCATGAGGTAAATATAGAAGAAATGTCTGTGTTATGTAACATTTGGAGACTGTTTCATGTCTTTTCAAGATGTAAAATGAATGACAATAAAACAAGATTATAGCAGTAAAATGTACATATGCATGAATTGGTTCAGTAATACTCATATTTATGGGGACATTGTAAGATGAAGTATTTATGTTTATGGATTAAAAGCAATTCTGTTATGGCACTAATAATATGTGGGAAGAGACTAAATAAAAGATAATACAAAAATTAAGAAACTGGAAGCTCTGGTTTATGGCTATGGATAGTAAGATATAGACAGTGTTTTTAGTTCCCTTAGTTTTATATACAGGTCAGGCATATTTTATCAACCAGAGAAGTTGTTAAAAATAATAAAGAATTGAAGAGTCTGAGAGTTAAGTGGGATGAGTTGATTCTTCTAATTAAACAAGGTGGTTTAGGATTAGTTAATTTGTATGAATATTTTAGAACTTTGCAGTTAAGGCACATATATATATATATATATATATATATATATATATATATATATATATATAAAATGCAAGTAGAATATTAAAATTCAAAGTGGAAAGGGATGATGGTGATGGTGGAGGGAGTTCTAGAAATAAAGAGCGTAGGAATTTGGATGCAAATCCTTAAGGAGGATAAGAATAATGAGACAGAGTATTATAGTCATAATGTTACAGAAAGTATTCTAAGAACTAAGCCAGCACAGGAATGGAGAAAGGAGGTTTTCCAACAGGGATGACTGCAAGAAGGAATACAGAACGTAGTCAAGCTAGAGTTGGACATTACTGGTGAAAATTGCCAAAGAAACCACAATTAGAGAGGGGAAGGGTAATAGATTGGGATGAGGCCAAGCAGTTGGTTGCACTGCAGGTTAGAGATTACCTTCTCTCCCAAGGATGGATCTCAAGAGATAAAGAGAAAGGGATAGGGGCACCCTAACTGAAAGACCATCTCAAATACAGAACAGAGGCTGTTGTTAAAAAAGAGACAATTAGTAGAGCATTTAAAACATTGCAAGATATGTATAAGAATCAATCAGCGGCAGCTAGAAAAGCTTGGGAGGTGAGACTGGAAAAGAGTGTAGAAAGAAACAATGAAAAGGCATGTGTGTGGTTCCAAGTATGCAGAAAAGTCCAGAAGGTTTAGGATTTTTGTTTGGAAGTGTTTGGATAGGTATTTTTATACCTATGTAGACTTCAAATAATTTTTCCTCAGGTGGAAAACAAATGTTTGAAGATTTAATGGGAAAGATAGAGGTATTTGGAAACATATGTTTGAGAGTGTGATGAGTGAGTGATTTAAGACTACACTATAGAGTACTCTGTCAGAAATATTGGGGGAGCAAATTGCTGTAACTGAGGAAATGATTTTCTTTTTGAGCTGGGACACAGGATCTGAATTGTCTAGACACTTAATGGTATTGGTTGCCAAAAAAAGTTATTACTAGAAAATTGAAATCAAAATCCAAAGTAACTATAATTGAAGTATTGAATACTATTAGAGATATAAAATAATTGGAATTGAGATCTTTAGATAAGGGAAGCAGCAAATCGCATAGAAATAAATAGAATTTGGGAGAAAAATACATGCAGAATAATGTTTAGGAGGAGGAGGAGTGAGGTTTAAGAGAAGGCAGGAATTGCGCAATATATGTAATGCTGAAGTGTGCGACAGTTATTTTAAAGAAAGAAAACACATATGCAATGTATAATGCATGAACAAAATATTATTATGATTTGTTTCGTTTTCTCTTAATGCATGTGTGCCTGTGTCTTAAGTGATAATTTAATAAATGTGTTTAAAAAGATGTGAAGAATATAGTACAGTTATGTAACTAAACTTACCATTACAGTAGATTTTCAGATGATGGCTGCTGCAGTAGCCACTTCCTCCCTCCATCCATCACGAAGAATGGGCATCAAGTTTTTTGACCCTAGCATTGTGCAATGGGAGGAAAAGTGAGAATATAAGAATTAAAAAAAAAAAGGTTCATTGCCTTTGCATTCATCTTGAAGCCTGGGGTGTCTGAAAATTAAAAAAAAAATGTCATTATCCAGTAATGCACATGCATGTTAAAAATTATATACAGTAAATCAGGAATGGTCAATTTAAGATATGTAAATATGGTATGTGGTCTAAATTAATGCATGAATCCCATACCTATAAAAGAATAATGTTTCAAGTATCACATATATGTATACTCTAACAGCGCCCTTGAGTATTTCATTCTAAGTTGCATCAAAATTTTCTTTTACAGACATTTTATCCATAACCAGGCCAGGTGTGCTATCATGATTAGATTGCTGCCAGGAGAACTTAATTTATTGCAAACCCTTCTGTGTGATATTGAAATCCTGAGAATCCATAAGTGAGGAGGGTACTCTAGTTGCTCCTGATAGTAATTGCTTATTTAACACTGAAGGTGGAGTAATGTTTCTTTGATAATCAAGTGTGTATGCCCTAGGCCTACCTGGTATGTTGGCTTGACATTGTGCCTTGACAGTTGTTTTTCCTTTCTTGCCAACATGAAATTTATTAGGTAAGGATCAATGGGTTTTATCCCTCTTTTTTTATTGTCTGTGGACATACCAACAGGTGATTTCACAGAATCAACATATGATTGTTTAAGTTATGCATCCAATTCCTGAAAGAAACACTCCACATCATGAGGAAATTGAAAAGAAAATTGCTGTGCCCTTTATTAGTAATAGAGTTGCTGGGTACCATAAAGTTACATTAAAGCCCAATTGTCTGCCCTACCTTGGGTAAGGAGCTAGAGCTTTATATTTTGCAAATATTGCTGCACTATAGTCTGGAGCTATTTTCACAGCATCCCTAGCCACTTTTAAATTTTTGTTTCTATTATTAAAGTGTAAACAACAAAATATAAAATGTGTGGAGACCATACTGTTTAACTGCATAGTAACAACTCTATGAGCGTGTTCAGTGATCTGTTTTTAATAAAGTTTTTATAAAGTCCAAGTGCTGTATCCCTGCCTCATTCTCAAGGGCCAAACACATAGACATTCTTTTTTTTTGTTTGTTTGTCAGGTCATTGTCTAGGTCATTGATCTTTGCTTCAGGCTGCAAAGTGTCTGCTGAAGACCAGATACATCAGTGGAAATTACTTCTCTCTTGAATTTCGTTGGAGTAGTAGCTCTAGACCTTATTGGCATCAGCTTATACCACAGAATCACAAAGGTTTAATTTATTTTATGGACAGTGTCTTTTACTTCTGTGTTCCTCTAGATTGAGTAGGATGTATTTAAGAGGAGATGGAAGTTGGTGAAGATGTGAGGATGGAGATTTAGGGAATAGGAAGCACACATTTGAACCTGCAGCACATTGAGTGTATTCAAAGAGAAATGAAAGAGATATGTAAAAAGATATGGTGCAGTAATATGAAACTGATCCTGGGGATTTTCATGATTGCTTGATTGCTTTGGTAGACAGAAGGGAGGAAGAGATATTGCAGAAATAATGTTATTTTGTAAAAGAACAATAAGTAAGAAATGGAATACCAAAGAGCAGCAGTAGGAGAGGAGGTTAAAAGGGTGATAAGAGTAGTTTATATCCGGGAATTGGATGTGATGTGGGATGTTAGATTAAAGATAATAAATAGGTACCTGGGGTTCTAGCAATAGAAGCATACTGATGGCATAACAGAGAATTTTGAAAACAGAGCGCTATATTAACCTTTAGGCACTGAACCTGATATTTTGAAATGGCTGCATGTGATTGTTAATGAGCCAGTTTTTGCTAGCATACCATAATGCTGTAATTTATTATCCCAGTTGCTGCAGTTATATTAATTTCTACATTGTAAAGTTGTTGGGTTATGTGAACATGTTTTATAAACAAAGTTGCTTCTCAATCAAAAAGAGTAGTCCTCATTATCACACTAAGGGCAAGATCAAATATCCTTTGGTATCCTTTTAATCTGATGTTGATTTTCATGCCTTCCTCAACTAATGGGATCTCGGATGTTTTCCTAGCTCGTGGCCACCAAAAACTCTCAAGATCCTTCACTAGCCATAATGCACCACCCCTGGCATCTCTCAGATCTTGTTTGCCGCTTTAACGTTCAGATGTGGTCACCTTCAGCTCTGGAGTTTTTACTGAGAGAGAAATTAATTTTTCATACTTTCTCTCTGAAACCTTCAACAACTATTTTTAAAATATTTTATCTTTGTTATTTCATATTTAGTAATTTATTCTGTTCTGTTTCTTACTTTTTCAGTGTAAAACCTTTCTACCTAGTTGGTAGACCTAGCTCCTTCCCTTTACCCTTTTTACATGTAGTGTAATCTCTGTAATTACCATTGTTACTATTTTCATTTTTTTATCTGCACATTTTTGTTGTAGTTCTCAAATACTATTTTTGGAATTTTTCCTTTCTACCTGACAGTCCCTGCTCCAGGTCAGTAATCAAGGAGCCTCAATCCTCACCCCTGACACTGGTGAGGGATGGCCACTGGGAACAAAAATGGTTACACACAGCATTTTCAGATGCAGCCCTCTGCACCAAGCACAATTTCCCTCAAGAACACACAGGGAGCACACTCCAGACCTGGGGTCGGACTCTCTCTCTGTCTTTCTCCAGGCCCCAAACAAGACTCCACACTGATCACTTTGGAGCTCTGTGTCCCTGTTCCAAGTAGCTGATGCAGACCCTTTCCTATTTGATTTTCACACACACACACACACACACACACACACACACACACACACACACACACACACACACACACACACACACACACACACACACACACACACACACACACACACACACACACACACACACACACACACCTGGGAAAGGCTGGCACAGATTTACCAGCTGTGCCCCCTCTGTCCAGACTATAAGGTAATTAAGCTGGCACCAGCCAGCTACTCTAAGGCTCTTATACGATACCCAATTATAGTGAATAAAATTAATACTAATACAAATGGTAGAATTTGACCAATGCAGCAAGGCTTTCAGGATCGGCCACACTGTCATTAAAATAACCATAAGTACTCTTAAGATGTTAAACGTTTTCTCTAAAAGACCAACCGCAATGAAAGTATAGATATTTAATAATAAATAATAAAATGGAAAACATGAAAATACTGAATATCAAGTTACAGTAAACATCAGAGTTTCAGTCATAGGAGATATATAACACAGTTGGATAGATTCACACAGATGCAGAAAAACAATACTTAAATAATCTCACTATATTTTCCTGACTGACTAAGGAATTACTGTTTCCTAGTTAAGTTACTTACTACAGCAAGGCAAGATTGATGAGTGTTGAGTTGTTTACTACAGCTAGCCAAGATGAGGTGTGAGGTTGTGGGAAATATCTTTGAGAGATCTTTCCTGTCAGGGTCCAAAAAACAAAGTGCTGTTGTGAGAGTTCTGTCATGTCTCACTAATATCTAAAGAATCATTTCAGTGCTGGTTATAGAATACCATCACATCTGGTCATCTGACTCTGGTACAATACACACACAGAGCTTTGCTAAGATATGTTGCAGCATCTGAAAGCTATAACACAATTTCAAAAATCTCCACCCTTCCAGGGTAGCAATTAGTTCACCCCTAAGAACAATACATTAAGATTCCTAGTCCTGGTTTTCCCAGACATTTTTGTCTGTGGCTGCAGTCAGACCTGTTAAGATAAAATCTTTATGGCCTAAACCAACCCATTTAATTTTCAACCTATTTTTCAAAATTAGCTGGACCCAGATTAACCTCTTCCCTTCCAGAATTCTCTGTTAAAATATATACATTTAATCAGTTATAATAATACTGTCTGACATACATTTATATCTCTTTTCTGTCCTGCAGGACATGCTGTTGATACATTTTTAACACAAGCAACTTTACAAATACATTTTAACAAAAGCATCTGTACAAATTAGTGTGACAGTCAAGTGACATAACATTCTTTACAAAACTCCAGCTAGCTATGTTGGCATATGTTACGCATGCACTGCCCTACTCCCCCTGGCACATATGGCACTACCTCATATCATCACATCTCTCCTCCCTTTGAAGACTCAAGCTAGTTTTTCAAGTGACCCTGGAAAAACGTTGCTTGAGAGTAATGGGCCGATCTGGGAAAACATTAACCTATACCCTGTCTTGATAGCCCCTCTGCATTGGCATTGCTGACCCCACTGTGGTGCTGCATTGTCATGTCATATGCCTACAACCCTAGGCTCCACCTTAGTAACTTGGCATCTTGCTGGCTGTCACAATGTAGCCATGTTAAGGGATTATGCTCTGTAACCACAGTGAATTTCCTTCTATACAGATAGGTCTGAATTTTCTGCAGTGCACATACTTTGGCTAGACATTCTTTTTCTAAAGCTGCATAACATTCCTCCTTGGGCTGGAGTGTATGGCTGAGATATAGAACTGGGTGCTCTTCTCCCTGTGAGGAAATCTGGCTGAGTACATCCCCTACACCATGGTTTGAAGAATCTACCTGCACAACAAATTCTTTGCTGTAATCTGGACTGACTAACACAGGGCCTCCTCCCAAACCCCCTTTAAACTTTTGGAATGCCTGCCTCCTACCTAGCAGGTTTACCATGTAATTAACATCACTGACCTTCCTTACCACTTTGAAGGGTCCCTCTCAAGCTGCCTGCAGCTTATTGTGTCTGACAGGAATGAGGAGCATAGCCTGCTGTCTCACAGCATACTCTCAGGCTCGAGCATTCCTGTCATACCAGACCTTTTTCTGCTTTGGGCTCCTGTCAGTTTCTCATGGGCCAAGCCCATGAGCTTCCTAAGCCTTGTTCTGAGGTTTAGGACATATGGTACAACAGACTCCTTGTGGAATTCACACTTACCCTCCCACTCATCACAAATCAAATCTAAAGGCCCCCTCACTCTGTGCCTATACAGCAACTCAAAGGATGAAAAACCTGTGGATTCCTGGGATACCACTCTGCATGCAAACAACAGATGGGCCAAATATTTGTCCTATTCTCTGTTAAACTGGTCTGCAAATGCCTGTAGCATGGTCTTTATTCTACAGTTTAACCTTTCCACAAGACCATTAGTCTGGGGGTGTAGGGGGTGGTTTTTATGTGCTTCACCCCACAGTGCTTCCACAGATAAGCCAACAGGTCTGACATGAAATTGGCACCTCTGTCAGTCAGTATTTGTCTTGGGGAACCTACCCTGCTGAAAGTCTCTAACAAAGCATTTGCCACCATCTCTGCTTCTATGGAGGACAGAGCCACCACCTCAGGGTATCTAGTAACATACTCTACTGCCACCAGGATATATGTCTTCTCTTTGGAACTTGGAGTACTCAGAGACCCCACAATATTCATAGCTACCCTCTGAAATGGCTCTTCAATCACAGGCAAAGGTGTCAAAGGAACTCTGACCCTGTCTCCTGCCTTGCCTGCCTTTTGACACTGCTCACAGGTCCTGCAGTACCCTCTTACATCCCTTGCAATCCCAGGCTAATAAAAGTTCTGCATAATACATCTCTTGGTATGCTTTATGCCCATGTGACCTGCAAAATGAATGTCATGGGCTATGGCTAGAAGTGCCAGATGGTAGACTATGGGCACTACCAACTCCTGTATTACCTCACCCTCTAGCCCTCCCTCAGGGGACCACTCTCTATACAGTAACCCTTTGCTACAGTATACAGACTCCCCTTTTCTTTGAGAATCATGTGCTTCCTTAGCTACCTCCCTCAAGCCTCAAAAGGTAGGGTCCGAAAGCTGAGCTTGTCTCACTCTACCTTTGTGACCCTTCCCATTTGCCTTTTCACAGGAAGCCTGGTATCTTCTGACAGCGATGCCTCACTGTCAGCCTGCGTACTACTACTCACCTCTGTCCTTGCAGTCTCCCTGTCCATGGGAACATTAGTACCTACTAGCAGCTGTGGCTCACCTTTAGGCTCACTGCTACAGGGTAGCTCCCTCCCTGAAATAGCCACATCACCAGCCCCAGATTCAGGTATGGTATCTATCTGGGTCTCCCCCAGGCTACCAGACCCACATGCCTGTCTCCAAACCTGAGTGCATGTAACTGCATGCACACAAGGAGCTGCATTGTCAAAATCATTCCCTATCAATACATCTGCAGGGATATCCTCAAATGCACCTACCTGCTTGCTGCCTTTTCCACCCTCCCAGTCAAGATGAATTCTGGCCAAAGATATTTGGAATGGGGTCTCACCTAAATTTCTGACCGGAGTGGACTGCCCAAGCAAGTACTGGTCCTCTTTAACCACTGCAGGCTTCACAGTGGTTATATCAGAGGCTGTCTGTCTTTTAGCAGTGGCCTGTCATCCATCCACTAAGATAGGATACAAACTCAGGTGATAGTTTGGTACCTCTATTGTCTCCAGACAACTTATCACTGTCATGCTGTTATTCCCACTTGCTGGCTTCCTCACCTTTTGTTCCCCACCTTGCTTCAGTGGACATTTGTGTGCTACATGGCCCCTCTGGTTACATTTAAAACATCTAACCCTTGATCCTGGCTTTGTACCTGAACTAGTGGCTTCCCCTGTTACTGGTGGACTCTTTTGGGGTGGTTTAGGCTGCCCACCATGGGTGCCCTTGTATCCATGTTCAGCACTGGGTATCCCCTTCTTGTACAGTGGTGCTCTGTTTGCTAAGTAGAGATCCCCTTTTCCTCCCCAGCTCATCTGCAGAGCTACCCTCCCAGTCTGCCAACCAGATTCTCATGTCCTTAGGCAAAAGTTTTAAGGACTTTTTCCCTGACCAAAAGGTTTGTCAGCCTTTCAGAAGTGGTGACCTGACACCCACTCACCCACCTATGCAAATAAGTGCTTAACTCAGCAATATAATCACATGCACTTTCATCTGCCTTGCATTTGTGCTCACAAAACTTTTTTTCTGTATGCTTCAGGTGTTAACCTGAAACATTGTTTAACTTTGTAATAGGTTAAAGCGCCAGTAGCAGACAATTTAGAAACAGCAGTTGCAGATTTACCATGAAGTAAGGGGGTTAGGAGCCATACCCAGACCCCTTGGTCAACATTATACTGTTTACATACTCTTTCAAATATATGAATAAAAGTATTAAAATAATAATCCTCTATAAACTGTGGAAGAAATGTACTGACCTTTATTGCTTCTGGGGTTTGGTTAGTCTCTCTCCCCTATTACCTCCGGGACCCTGACAAAGAGTCAGCATCTCCCTCTCATGTTGGTGCTGTTTCTCATTTTCTTCAGCCTCCAAAAGCAGCAGTCTCTCTGCTGATTCTCATTCCATATGTTTTGCCTGCTGCAGTCTTTCATTTTCTTCAGCCTCCACATGCCATAGTCTGTGTTCTGGTTCTAATTCCAAACATTTGGCTTCCAATTCAAGTCTCTTTAACTCCAGATGGGTTTTTAAGTCCTCTGAGGAAAAGGTGAACTGTCCTGTTTCTGGGGCTGCACATCCCCATCACCAGATTGGTTGTATTCCTGGTTGCTGATCTGTGCTGCAGCTGCGATTAGGGCTGAAACAATTTCCTGTTTAGTCAAGTTGGCATGCAGCAGTTCCTTGACTTTGCGCATCTTGGCCAACTGGTTATTTATCAGCTTGTCATAATTCTCTGCTCACATCTTTACCTGATTTCCCTGACTAAACTGAATTAACAAAATAAACAAAAGAATTGTGAAAGGGAAGTAAATAGTGTGAGAAGAAATAGCCAGGGAATTGTTATGGCTAGGCTTGTATAGGCCCTAGGGCCAATAGCCTAGTACCAACCTATGCACCTATGAAACTCTCTGTTTACCTTGTGGATGCTAAGAGTACATGCACCTTCAGTGACAACTGGCCATAGACTACTGAAGTTCAATTAATATCCCATCCAGATGCCACCAGTATATGACAGTCCCTGCTCTGAGCCAGTAATCAAGGAGCCTCAATCCTCACCACTGACACCAGTGAGTTATGGCCACTAGGAACAAAAATGGATACACACAGTATTTTCAGATACAACTCTCTGCACCAAGCACAATTTCCCTTAAGAGCACACAGGGAGCACACTCCAGACCTGGGGCTGGACTCTCTCTCTCTCTCTCTCTCCCCAGATCCCAAACAAGACTCCAACTGACCACTTTGGAGCTCTGTGTCCCTGTTCCAAGTAGCTGATATCACCTTTGGATATTTGATTTTCTCTCTCACACACACACACACACACACACACACACACACACACACACACACACACACACACACACACACACACACACACACACACACACCTGGGAAAAGCTATCACAGATTTGCCAGCTGTGCCCCCTCTTCCCAGATTATAAGGTAATTACGCTGCTACCAGTCAGCTACTCTAAGGCTGTTACATGGGTACCCAATTATACCAAGTAAAATTAATACTAATACAAGTGGTAAAGATTGACCAGTGCAGCAAGGCTTTCAGGAGCAGCCACAATGTCACTACATTAGGCCTAAGTACTCTTTAGATGTTAAAAGTATTTTCTAATAGACTAGCCCCAATGAAAGGTATAGAAATATTTAATAATAAATAATAAAATGGAAAAATGACAATAGTGAATATTTAGTTACAATAAACATGAGAGTTTCAATCATAGAAGATATAAATAAATAACACAGTTGGCTAGATTTGCACAGATGCAGAAAAACAATACTTAATTAATCTCACTATATTTTCCTGACTGACTAAATAATTACTGTTCCCTAGTAAAGTTACTCACTACAGCAAGGCAAGATGATGAGTGTTGAGTTGCTTACTACAGCAGGGCATGATGAGGTGTGAGGTTCTGTGAGATATCTATGAGAGATCTTTCCTGTCAGGTTCCAAAAAATAATGTGCTGCTGCAAGAATTCCATATCGCTCATTAATATCTAAAGTGTCATTTCACTGCTTTTTATAGAATGACATCACATCGGGTCACCTGACTCTGGTAAATTACACACACAGAGCTTTGCTAAGATTTGTTGCAGCATCTGAAAGCTATAAAACAATTTCAAAAACTTCCACCGTTCCAGGGTAGCAATTAGTTTACCCATAGGGACAGTACAGTAATATTCCTAGTCCTGGTTTTCCCAGACATTTTTGTGTGTGGCTGCAATCAGACCTGCAAGATAAAATCTTTGCAGCCTAAACCAACCCATTTAATTTTCAACCTATTTTTCAAAATTAGCTGGACCAAGATTAACCCGTTGCCTTCCAGAACTCTCTATTAAAACATGTACATTTGATCAGTTATAATAATACTGCGTGACATACATTTATAACTCTTTTTTATCCAGCAGGACCCACTGTTGATGCATTTGTAATATAAGCAACTTTACAAATGCATTTTTAACACAAGCATCTGTACAAATCAGTGTGATAGTCAAATGACATAAAATTCTTTACAAAACTCCAGCTAGCTATGTTGGCATATGTTACATATGCATTGTCCTACCACCTGATGCACCACCTCATATCATCACACACTACCAACTTAATCCCACAGATGACACTACCTCATATCATCACACTACCAACTTAATAACAACAACAAAAAAGTTTACTTTAACTCTTCTCTCTTAACAACAAAGTGTCTGAGAAAGTTCCAGCAGATTTTAAAAATGTGACAAGTGTGGGCATAAGTTGCCTTTATCTGATGGCCACAGTCTCGTGTGTATTGTTTAGGACCAGATTTCTACAACAGGACTGCAGTATTTGTTGTGGGCTCAACCCTTGAGCTTTAGCTGACAGGAAAAATAAGCTGATTTTAAAGGGATTACTACCCTCTTCTTTTTTGGAAGCCATTAGTGGAGTTCAAGCCCCCAAACATGAATCTAAAGACCTGTCAAAAGGGCCTAGATCCTTAGATTCTCCAGTTTCCACCTCTTTTGAGCCAAGAAGAAAAAAAGAAAGCCTGATTCCAAAGGTACATCCAACCTGACCATCATTGGATCCGACCTCTCATACTTCGGAAACCTACATCCTTGGATCTGACCAAACATATTTTGGATCCTACATATTCAGATCCAGAGCTCTTATCAAGGACTACCTATTCATCAAGCCTGGATCTGGTTCCTTCCAGGATGCCAGCTCCCTTATTAGAGAGGCACTCAAAAATCATCATCTCTGATATCCTCTTGTCTCTCCAGGAGTCTCATGGAAGCAGATATGGAGAGGATGATGACATTTTTCATGGAGTAAATTCAGAAGGGAGTTCTCATGTTTCCTACCTCTTTGGATCAGGAAGTCTGTCCATCTACCACTCCACCAATAACAGCTCTTTCTTTAATTCAACCAGTGGGTTTAGAGCCCTCAGATCCAAGCCTTCTGGGTCCATGTGGTTTGGATCTGAAGAGAACAACTTCAGATTTGACTATTGGTCTGAGTGCACTGGCTCTAATATCCTTGGAACTGAATGACTCTTGGAGTCAAAGCTTACTTGTCAAATCCATGGGGATGGAGTTGACTTTCAGATTTTTGAAGCTGCGTCTTCCTCTTGGAGCTTCAGCACTGGACAGCTTGGCTCCAACTTCTGCCTCAGGTGGATTGCTGTTGAGGCAAAGGGAGGTGACAAGTCAGAAACTTACTTTCTCAGCTCTGCTGGCTTCCTTCTCCCCGGGGCAGTCTGCCTTTGAGGTAGTGAAGAGAGTGTTTTGTGATCCTACAGGTCAAATGGGTCCTTCCCACTTGGATCCACCCTGTACTTCTCAGATGACTTTGTATCTTGATCTCAACATTCTAACCCACAGGGACAGCCAGCTCAAAGTTTCCAGTCTAACTAGCAGAGTATTTTGATGTCTTTCGATACTTCTTCCACCCCTCCCATTGAGGAAGTCCCTAGAAAGAGAAAGTGCAAAAGCAGGCACTTAGACTCTCCTCGAGTCAGTCACAGAGTATACTGATTTCAGTGAAGGAGAGGGGTCCTCAAAATCACAACCCAGTGATGTCTCATTTGGAGACATTCTTGAGATTCTAAAGCAAATGGGTGACTGGTCTTCCCAAGACCATTCTTCAGAAGAATCAGTATTTCTGGAAGCATTTGGTATTGGTCTGTCTACCTCCTGTGTTACTCCCCTAGATGATGAACTTATTGATTTAATCTCTAAGTGGGCATGGAAGAAACCTGATACAATTGAGCCAATCCCCCTGAGACCAGACAGGATTCTGGCTCCACCAGTAGTCAGAGAATATTGGAGTAAAGAGGTTACAGTAGATGCCATGGTTGTGGTGGCAACTATAAAAAAGGAACTCGCTGAACTCAGTTCCACTGTCCATACTCCTAACAGAGAGTCAAGGGCAATAGACAGATTTGGGAAGTGTGTTTATGCTTCAGCGACTTTTGCACTTAGATCACTTGACTATTTAGCACATTTTACTAGGCTACAAAAAGATTTGATTACAGAGTTATCCAAATCTCTTTCTGGAACCAGAACTGCTGAGTTTCAGTCTTCAGTAGTCGCTCAGTTGGCTACCATATAGGCTATATCCAATTCATTCTTCAGGCTTATCTTGCACGCTGCAGAAGGCACCTCAAAGGCTGCGGGTTCAGGCATTTCCATCAGGAGACCTGCCTGGTTGAGCCTATGTGATTTTGCAGAGCCCTTCAAGTCATTGTTTGCCAGTGCTCCCTTTGACAGCACTACTTTATTTGGCCATGCAGTTAAGAAAACACTTTCCAGGTGTGAGAAAGATGGAAAGACCCACGCTGCAGTGGATGTATGTTTTTTGACCCCTCAAAGGACCTTTTCCAGGAATCAAAGGGGAGGTTGAAAAATGTGGTTCAGAAAATGTCAAGGTCATTTCCAGGACACAAATGGAGTTAGTTACCTCAGAAGCAGAGGGGGGAGCAATAATAGAAGAGAAAGCCCACAAAACTGGCGGTCTAGAGATTCCTTTTCAGACAGACCCTTTCAGTGCTCCTTAATGGAGGCCCGATTGCCTACCTCTGGAGGCAGTCAGAGGTCGCTTATCTCTGCACTAGAAAGCCTGGTTAAGTATAACAAAAGACAGTTGGGTGCAGAGAATAATTTCCAGAAGTTGTATAATTCCCTTTTCTGTACCTCCTCCATTATCCAGAAAAATTCACCATGTTCCACCCAATCAGTGGAAAGCAGCAGCACTAGAAATCCAAAAAGCTGCTGGAAAAAAGAATCATCTAAGAGGTCCCACCTGGTCAGATAGAATCCTGAACTTACTCAAGAATGTTCTGTAGTCCTATCTCGCCTTCATTCTTACATATGGGTTCTGAGCCGAGGATCCGACGTGGCCAATTACAAAGCTCAAAGTCTCTCATTTGGCTCATGGCAAGGTAGGTGTCCCATAGTTCACTAGTAAGAATCCCCAGATCTTGTTTGCCGCGTCTACGAGTTTAGAAGTGCTTTCTTTCTTGGCCTTGGCTAAGTTAGATTTTTTTCTACATTTTTATTGTTATTACTGATATTTTTTCATATAGTATTAGCTTAGTTTATATAGCTTAGTCATAGTTATTACAGGTAGAAAATTGTAGTGTGTTCTTGCAGTTTTGTGAAGTTGTTGTTGAGAACTTGGTGGCTGTTGCTTCCGCAGGCCGTTTTTTGTTCTCCAAGTGGTATCCCTTCCCGTGTGCTAGTTTTTTATATAGTTTTTCCTATTAGCACAGGTCTGTGTTTCTGTTAGGACCTTTTTTCCTAGTATTGTATTTTCACTAGAATAGTATTCTTGTTGATAGCTGTGTGCAGTGTTTTTTACTATTCTTATTAGCTAGTAATTAGCCTATTCTTAAAATTTACAATTTTTGATAGCTTTTCTTCTTGACTTAGCTTTTTCTCTGTTTTACGGCTAGGCCCATTTAAGTTAGAGGACCTAGTCCTCTATTAACCTTTTCTGGTGTTGTTTCCTCAACAGGGCTAGGCCCGTTTAAGTTAGGGGGCCTAGTCCTCTGCTTTTTGCTCGTCTTTGTTTGTTGATCTTTAGCAGAACTAGGCCCGTTTAAGTTAGAGGACCTAGTCCTCGGTTGTGTTTCCTTGTGTGTAGTGATTCTTGCAGGGCTAGGCCCGTTTAAGTTAGAGGACCTTGTCCTCTCCTTTCTGCTTCCCTAGTGTTTCTGGTTGTGTGAACATGTCTAAGGAGTCTAAGGATCGTAAACCTTCGGGTTTTAAAAAGTGTCTTAAATGCTCTCAGAAAATGTCAATAACTGACGGACATAGTAACTGTGTTTACTGTCTTGGTGCCATACATCTTCAGGAAACATGTTCTTTCTGTCACTCTTTCAGTTCTCGAGTTCTCCAAGAAAGGAAGAACAAACTGATCCTGAAAGGTCTCCTTAAGCCTTCCTTTGAGGAGGATTTAACCAGCTCTTCATCCTCACACTCCAAATATCCTTCTTCAAAGAAAGAGAAGGTCAAGTCGGCCAAGAGACATTCTCCCACACCGACTACTTTATCTGGACCTCCTCAAAAAATATTGAAATTGGATAAACCTTCTACCTCTTCGGCTCCGCTGCCTTCGGAGCTGGTTGAGGTTATCGATATTGACACCCCAGTGTCGGCCCCAAGTTTTTCAGAGCCGACCACTAAAAATTTACCTCTGAGCCAGTCTAGAGAGTTATTGCCAGTCTCCCCAACTCTAAGATCTCTTATCTTGCAGAGATCTAGGTCACCTACCTTATCATCCAAATCCTCCAAGAGCCTATCTGAAGAGGATGTAGAGAGAGTAGTCGTCGGGGTTACCAAAATTGTTGCTGGCTGTGACCCAATCGGTTCTGGTGCCATCTAAGACCTTACTTCCTGTTGCTGTTCCTCCTCCTAGCCATGTTGGTCCTTCAGAGCCAGAGCTATTGGTGCAACTTCTTGTGGAACCCTTGGCTCCAGCACCTCTTGTGTCTGTCTCGGAGCCGAGTTCCACTCCAACACCTTCAGCACCGTCCTTGGTGTCTAGGAGCCAAAGCTCACCAGTCGGTCCTGACAGGGACGCTTGGACCAGAGCCTTTTCAGTTCCGAGCCTACCTCTCGGTGCATCCACTGGGCTGAGCTCGGATCCTACATCCATCTCGGATCCGATCGCTTTGGAGCCGAGGGCTACTTCTGTTTCCTCAGAACTGGGACTGTCCTTGGAACCAGAAAGATCTGCATTCGAGATGATGAGGAGCATGCTGTCTAGGTCTTCAGCTCCGCACATGGGTACCGATGGTTTTCCCCCTCAAGCTCCGACCTCAGTCTCAGCACCATCTCTCTCTCTCTTGGCAGCAGAGACCCACAGCCTCAGGAGCCCCTGTTGGGTGGCCCCCAGTCTTCTGAGACCTCCCCAGAATACCCTTCTGAGGAGCCCCCTCAGAAGAGAACTTGTGAGAGGAAGCATATAGACTCCCCTGATGATTCCATCACCTCGGACACTAACCTCGAGGAGTCAGAAGAGTCCCATAGGTCGTCCTCTGATGATATCTCCTTTGTAGATATCTTAGAGATCCTGAAACATAGGTGGCTGGCCCACTGTCACCCCTTCTGATGAGGAGTCAGTGTACTGAAGGCTTCCAGGTCTCAACCTTTAGCCTGTTGGGTATCTCCACCTTTTGATGAGCTCTTGGACCTAGTTAGTCGAAAGGTGTGGGAAACTCCTGATGCCATGAAACCAGTCCCCAGAAGGCCCAACAAGTTTCTTTCAGCCCCTAAAGAGAAAGAATTTTTGACCAAAGGTGTGCCTGTAGATGCCATGGTGGTGGTGGCAGCCACAAAGAAGGAACTAGCGGAGAGTTCTTCATCTGTCCATCTACCGAACAAGGAGTCTCGAACGGTGGATAGATACGGAAAGCGTATCTTCTCTTCAGCAGCATTTACACTCAGATCACTGAATTACCTCACCCATTTTACTAGGCTTCAAAGAGATCTCCTAAAGGAGCTAGGAGATACTGTCCAAGGTACATTAGCTGAAGAAGTCCCTGAGAAGGTTACTGCTCAGTTGTCCACCTTAAACTCCATCGTTAACTACTCCATGAGGCTGATATCCTATGAGCAGATGGAGTGAGCAGGGCAGCGGGTTCAGGAGTTTCCCGTAGGAGACACTCCTGGATGCGTTTATGTAACTTTGTGGAGCCCTTCAAATCAACTTTTACCAATGCCTCCTTCGATGGTTCCTCTTTGTTTGGACCAAAGGTAAAAGATACACTCACCAAGTGCGAGCAGGATGGGAAAACTCTCTCTGCCATGGGAGTACGTTTTTCTGTCCCTTCTAAACCATACACTAAAGGTCAGAGAGGTGGGAAAATGTGGTTCAAGAAATCCCAGAGATTTTTCCTGGATGCACAGGGTGATTCCTCCTTCAGAGGCAGAGGAGGAGGAATTAAAGGTAGACGTCACCCTAGAGGTGGGGCCCACAAAACCAAGGTGGCCACAATTCTTTTTGTGGACGTCCCTATCAGCGCTCCAGAACAGGTGCCCAACTGCACTTCTCTTTAGCTAGTCAGGGGTCGCTTATCTTTGTATCCAAAAGCTTGGCACCACATCACCCGAGGCAAGTTGGTACAAAGAATAATTACCAGAGGATACTCTATACCCTTCTCTTTCCCACCCCATACCACCAAGAAAATCCCAGATGTTTCACCCAATCACAGGGATCAAGCAACCATAGAAGTTTAAAGTTGCTTCAAAAGAAAGTCATCCAAACCGTCCCCGCAGGCCAGATAGGATTTGGAACTTACTCCAGATTCTTTTTAGTGCCAAAACGAACAGGGGACTGGAGGCCCATTTTGGACCTCAGCAAATTAAACAAATCAGTGAAGAAGTCCACGTTCTGGGTGGTAACACTGCAGTCTATACTCCCTCTTTTAGGGAAAGACAACTGGATGTGCTCCATAGACCTCCAAGATGTATACTACCACATAAAAATGGACAGAGCATCGAAGATTCATTTACACTTCCGGCTGGGAGCCAGTCATTACCAATTTCGTGCTCTGCCCTTTGGTCTCACCACAGCCCACAGGGTGTTCACCAAATGTATGGCTTTAGTGACGGCTCACTTGAGACATCTTGAATTCCAAGTGTTTCCGTACCTGTACGACTGGCTCCTGCTGACCGCCACCACCAGGCACCTACTTCTACAAGGCAGAGATTCAACCATTCAGCTCTGCACTCAGCTAGGGATTACGATAAATTGGGAAAAGTCTGCCTTGTCGCCCTCTCAATATGTGACGTTTATAGGCGCAGAAATAGACACAGTCTTCATGATGGCTCGTCTTCCTGCAGACAGAATAGAAAATCAGACAACATATATACAGTCTACTTCCTCAACAAAGAGTCAAAGCCAAGACAGTGCTGAAACATTTAGGGACCATGGCCTCTACTATAACTCTAGTTCTGCTAGCCAGACTACATATGAGAATCCTTCAGTGGCTACTCTTTTCCCAGTGGTCTCTTCAACAACTGCCTCTGCCTCATCCTATTTTGATAACAGAATCTTGCAAAAAGGACCTTCGTTGGTGGATTCAGCCCTCTCAACTAACGTAAGGAACACCTTTCATTCCTCACCAGCCCATTGCTACTGTGACCATGGATGCCTCCCGGATAGGTTGGGGGGGGGCATTATCTAGGCAGGACTTTCCAAGGCACATGGCAAGATCATGAGGCTCACTTGCATATCAGTGTCCTAGAGATGAGAGCAGTGCTACTAGCGCTGCAAGCACTTCACGACTTTCTTCCTCTAAGGACGATAGCAATCTAATTGGACAATATGTCAGTAGTATGGTATATAAACATAGAAGGAGGAACCAGATCCTACCCCCTTTGTCGAAAGGCTCTTCATGTTTGGCAGTGGGTGATATCTTCCCAACGCTTTCTAGTTGCACCGCATATCCCGGGGACAACCAATGTGATAGCCGACAAGCTCAGCAGGGCAATCTTGATGCCTCAGGAGTGGTCTCTGAATCAGAAAGTCGTAGAACAGATTTTCTGCAAATGGGGACAGCCTTGCTGTGATCTGTTTGCCAGTCCAATCAATGCCAAATGCAGCAGCTACATCTCCCTTATCCCCCTCCCCCGGGGAGACACCGAGAGACACACTTGTTCACAATTGGCCCCCGGGACTTCTTTATGCATTTCACCCCCTTTCCGCTGATATCGAAGGTGATACAGAAAGCAAAGACCTTGAGAAGCAGAATGATTCTTATTACTCCTTACTGGCCTCATCAGATTTGGTTCCCCTTTCTCGGGCCTCACCTTCTAGATGATCCATGGAGTCTGGACCAAGTTCCACACCTTCTGACACACGTCAAGCACTTTCCACCCCTGCCTCCACACCCTCAACTTGACAGCGTGGCTGCTCCACTTCCATCCCTAGTCAGGCTTCATGATTTCTCACCTGCAGTTACTCATATCCTCACTTCTTTCCACAAGCCTTCTACGAGAAAATTATACGCTAGTAAATGGAAATGATTTTCTATCTGGGCAAAAGAAAAAACGTAGATCCTTACACGTCCTCCATTCCCTTGGTGTTAGAATTCCTAACCAAACTTTTTCATCAGGGATCAGCTGCTGCTACAATCAAAGTTCAATTGGAAATGATCTCCAGTTTTCATTTGGGACAATATGAGCCTAATCTTATGGCTCACAGATTGTGTAAATCTTTCCTAAAAGGCACTACCTTGCTAAGACCTCCCTTTCAGGAACTTGTATCTCCTTGGGATCTAAATTTCGTTCTGTCCAAACTTACTTCCCCGCCTTTTGAACCTGCACATTCTTGTGAATTGAAGTTCCTTTCATGGAAGACCATTTTTCTAGTAGCTGTTACATCTGCCAGATGAGTGTCAGAGTAACAAGCACTGTCAGTCAAACCTCCTTACTTGATTTTCATAGAAACAGAGTTTCCCTGCGTACAAATCCGCCATTCATTCCCAAGGTTTGCTTTCAGTCAAATTTGAATCAAACTATCGAACTGCCAGTCTTTTTTTCCTAATCTTTCAAACAGTGCAGAATATAAATTTCATCAACTTGATGTTCACAGACAGTTTAGGTTCTATCTACATAGAACCTCGGAGCTTAGAAAATCAATTGTTCATATCTTTTTCTGAGACAAGAAAAGACATGCCAGTCTATAAGATAACCTTATCAAACTGGATTTCAAACTGTATCTCATTCATTTACTCTTCCAATGGCAAGGAACTCCCATTTAAAATTAAGGCTCATTCTACCAGATCCATATCCACATCTGCTGCTTTTCATGCCAGAGTTCCAGTTGACAGTATTTGTGCAGCAGCAACTTGGGCTACCCCTCATACCTTTATTATTCATTACAAATTGGATTTGGCCACAAGGGGTAGAGCCTCCTTTGGTTCCATGGTTCTTAGGAGTATATTCCAGTGAGCCACCTGAGAAAAAGGTACTAGGGACGCTGTCCTATATGTAAGAATGAAGGTGAGATAGGACTACAGACCATAAAGAAGTTATGTACTCACCATAATGTTCCATGTTTGTAATCCATCTTGCCCTTCATTCTTACGAACCCACCCACCTACCCCCGTCCATGTATCCTTGGGGGATCTGGAGACAAGATAGTATTTATCTTCTGTAGGGTGGAGACCTTTCATCTTTGTTGTTCCTTGTGGAAATATTTTCTATCACTTTTTTAGACAGCAGCAAACAAGATCTGGGGATTCTTACTAGTGCACTATGGGATACCTACCTTGCCACGAGACAACTGAGAAACTTCGAGCTTTGTAATCGGCCAAGTCGGAGCTGAGGATCGGCCCCAAACCCATATGTAAGAATGAAGGCGAGATGGACTACATAACTTCTTTTTCTTTTTAGTACCAAAGAAAACAGGGGACTGGAGGTCAGTTTGGATCTCAGTGTATTGAACAAGTCAGTTCGACACACAAAGTTCTGGATGGTCATTCTTCTGTCCATTCTGCCTTTTCTGGGCAAGGATGACTGGATGTGCTTGATAGATTTTCAGGATGCATACTGTCACATAAAGATGAACAGACGATCCAGAATGTACTTATGCTTCCAGCTGGGAGACGGTCATTATTAGTTTGGAGCACTGCCCTGTGGCCTCACCGTGGTGTTCACCAAGTGCATGGCAGTGGTTGCAGCTCAATTAAGACTGCAAAGATTCTGGGTGTTTCCATATTGAGATGACTATCTCATTACTGCCCAACCAGGCATCATCTGATAGAAGCTCAGAATCAAGTTGTTACAGACCTTTTCACATCTTCAGATAACTATAAATTACAGCAAGTCAATCAACCCAGACATTAGAATTCACAGGAACAGTGTTCAGCACAGTATCTGTGGTAGCTTTTCTTCCTCTATCATAGGGCAAACAGTAAGGATGCAGGTCAGGAAAATAATTTGCAATACTAAATTTCAGCCCGATTGATCCTGCAAGCCCCGGAATCAATGTCAGCGGCAATAATTTTAGTCCCTTTAGCAATATTCCATATGAGAATTCTTTAATGGATGCTAGCAACATAATGGTCAATGCTGTCTCAGCCAATGTCTGCGAAGATAAGAATAACCCAGGTATGCAAACAATATCTTTTCTGATCAGAGCAGCTGTTACAAGGATTTCCTTCCATCCTCCCTCTGATGCTTCCCAGATTGGGTGGGCACTCCCTTAGGAAAACATTCCAAGGCAGTTGGTCTTTGGTATAGGCCAACCTGCATATCAATGTTCTGGAGATGAGATTGGTGCTCTTAGAGTTGCAGACATTCCAGGACTCTCTTGGAATGATTGCAGTCCAGACAGACAACATGTCAGTAGTCTGGTACATCAGCAAGCAAGGGGGAACCAGATCTTATCCCCTGTGTCGAGAACCCTCAGAGTGGAGCAATGGGGAAAATCTTCTAACACTTTCTAATAGCAACACATATTCCGGGGACGTCCAGTGTAATAACAGACAAATTCAGCAGGTCCATTTTACTAACTCATGAGTGGTCTCTCAACAACAAAGTGACAGAAATGATTTTCAGGTAGTGGGGCCAGCCTTGCTGCTATCTCTTTGCATCTCCCCTAAACAATAACAATTGCAGCAGTTTCTTTGCCCTGATCCCCCCACATGGTGAATCGTGAGGGATGCTCTGCTCCATGATTGGCCCCCCCCCCAGTCTTCCGTATGCTTATGCTTATCCTTCAACTCCACTAATTCCCAAATTCCTTCAGAAAGCAGCCCAGTTGGAGAGCAAAGTCATCCTCATTGCACTTACTGGCCTCAGCAGATTTGGTTCCCCTTCCTTTGGCCTCATCTGCTATACCTGCTTTGGATTCTGGATCTAATTCCAGACCTTTTGCCTCACCTGATAGGCATGGTTCACCCGGATATCTTGAATCTCAAACCAACAGTGTGGTTTCTCTGATTCCTTTAATAGCCAGGCAACCAATGCTTTCTTCCCTTGTTCATTCAATACTTTTATCTTCCCATAAACATTCTACTAGGAAACTCTACAGGAGTAAATAGAGAAGGTTTGTTTATTGGGCAGAACAGAATCAGATAGACCCTTCTCAGCTTCACTTCATTCTGTTCTAGAATTTTTGGCGCGTTTGTTTAATGAGGGTGCTAGCTCATCAACTATTAAAGTTCAACTCACAGCAATCTCTAACTTTCATGTCGGATTTCAAAAATCTTCGCTGGCTTCCTCTAAATTGTGCAAAGCATTTTTGAAAGGTACTCTTCTGCTAAGACCTATCTTTAAAGACCCCATGCCACCATGGGATTTAAATTTGGTACTGCAAGCCTTAATAGACTCTCTTTGAATCTGCAGATAAATGTGGTCTTAAATTTTTGACCCAGAACACTGTCTTTTTAGTAGCAATTACGTCTGCTAAGAGAATTTCAGAACTTCAAGTGTTATCTTCTAAGACCCCATATTTCATTTTTCATAAGGATAGGGTCACATTACATATTAATGCTTCCTTCCTTCCTAAGGTGGTTTCAGAGTCCAGCCTTAACCAATCCACTTATCAAAACCATTAAAGGCTCATTCAAACAGATCTATATCAACTTCTGCTGTATTCCAGTCTAGAAATTCTGTGGACAATATATGTGCAGTTGCAATTTGGTCAAATCCTCATACCTTTGCCACTCATTGCAAACTTGATTTGGCCTCGAAGAGAAGAGCAGCGTTTGGCTCAACTGCACTCAGGAATATGCTTCCTTTAGAGTACACCCAGGAATTTAGTTAGCTGGGGACTCTGTCCCATTAGTTGAGGAAGGGGTGAAAATGGACATCAGATAAAAAAGTTATGTACTTACCATAACATTCCATCTGTGTTGTCCATTTTCATTCTTCCTCAACTCCCCACCTACCATCCCCCTCCATATTTCATAACTGGCTTCTGGAGGAATGAGATACTTCAGGACACCTGTGTCCTTTGTATTGAACTCCAGTTATGGTCTTCCTATTATAGGCTTCCTATCAAGCTGCAGACAAGATCTGAGGGATGTTAGGGGTGGTGCATTATAGGAAGGGAAAAAAAACGGCCAAGTTGGATCCGAGGATCATATCCGATCCCATTCAGTGAAGAAGAATGAAAATGAACAACACAGATGGAACTTTATGGTAAGTACATAACTTCATTTTAGTTCCATTTGTAAACCCATAGCTGTTTTTACCACTCTCCTTCCTACAGCCAGGACTTCTATTTCAGCTTGCCTTAAGAGGGAGCAGCTTTCTTTGTTCACTGTGGTTGGGAGAGTCAGCTTTCTTTCTTAGTTTATCTGGGCAGGGTTTTTCCCAGTAACAACTGATATCCTCTGATCTTCTTCCTACTATATTCTGCCTGGGCATTTCCACTTCACTGGTGTTCTTGGGACGGGGTGAGGCTGTATGGCTTAGGGGACAGTGCAGGATATGCCATTTTCTTATGGAAGGTGGAAGCTGTTCCTGTCATGTCCCTCACTCCTTGCCAAAAATAAAGAAATAGATATGCATTGTATTTCCTAACAGAGGGGATGCTTGGTGTCCCAGAATTCTCTGCTTTTGCAGGGTACCTGGATGGCGGCTAATCCTTGGGACATTTTGTAGCTTAGATGCTGATGTTTTCACAGTAGATCCCCTCATTTTGTTCTAGCCAGGCATCTCTACTGATGCAGTATTGTACTTTAAGGTTCTGTCAGAGATTAGAGCCTTCACAGGTATTGACCACTATGGCCAAAACTTAGTTGGAGTAGAATTTCTGTTTTCCTGTATAGGACATCTGGCATTTGGTAGCCCTGCCTTGGGATTCTCAGGCAGCTGTATTTCTCATGGATACCTTTTTTGGTTTCATAACAGCTATATTCTTCCCTTGTCAGTTATTCATGCCCTTTGAGAGACAGGATATAATTTCCTGCTGCTGCAGTAGCTCTTAGGTTATATGGGCTATTGTTTCCTGTCTAGGAAACAACTCTCCAGCTTCAAAATATCTCTGGCTTCCACTGTCTCCTTCAGTCTGACTGCTGATTGGTTAATCCCAAGGAGGGAAATCAGCAGTCAGAGTGAAGCTTTCTTCTGTACTTTCTTACCATCTCAAGAAGAAGCATCTTCCAGGCTTCATAGGAACAACAGTTAGCTAACAGTTTTATTTCTTGCAGATACCGCACCACTCAGAAATTCTTGCCCTTTAAAAAATATAGCATTTTATCTATTTTTGGTATTTCTCCTATAGGAGACCCTGTATTTTTTTTACACTATTGGAAGTTTCCTGTCAGGGATCACTATTTTTAACTTAAAGTGTTTATTAAGTATTAGGGGCTCATTTTATGAAAACATATACTGCTTATGCAAACTTTGAATTTTGTGTGACAGAAAAGTTTATGGAGGAGCACGTGAGAACATGTGTGTCAGTGTAATGCTTATGCTCACTTTCAGAAAACCTACCTGCCATTTTGATTCTGTCAGTGTGTGTGCTAGTGTTTGAGTAGCACTGACAGGAGAATTCTGTTTTACTTTTAGTGTTTACAACATAAGGGACTATGGAAAGTGTTGCGAGTGTAAGTGCTGCTGCTTGTGAACACAGTGACACCTTACTTTATGACCAACTCATACCAGCTATGCTTACTGCTTTTCCCCCCGATTACAGAATGGATTCTTAGTCTGATCCAGCTGACCTTTCTCTTGCAGTATCTAGAAAGAAAAAAAAATCACTTACCAAGGAGCTCTTGCCTTTGTTGTGGACTCAGTTTAGAACTCAGACAATAATGGGTGAATCTGCAGTGGCTGTTGATTGTTCCTCAGACCACTAACTTACCTCTACAGCTTCCTGCATGAACCAGGGGATAGCCGTGTCCTCTTCAGCTTTTCAGTGTCCAGTATGGGCATAGGAGAACCATCTTCTGTGGGTGTGGGAGATACTCCAGTAGATTCTTCTCAGAATAACTAGAGTAAGAGACCGTTAGACTAGGCAGATGTCCCTCCTTCAAGTCGTTCATTGTTCTTCAGATGAAGTTATTTCTATTAAAAAATGATTTCCTTACCTTGGATTGACCGGCATTACAGACAATGAATCCTGGTGGGCATTCCTTATAAAGTTATTCCTGAGGAAACAGACTGATGATTCTGATTTGGACAAATATATGGCTTCTTCTCCTATAGATTCCCAAGCCAAACTCTCTGATTGTAAGGAAAATGTTTGTTTTTATCCTCCTGTGAAGGAAATTCATTTTAATCAGACCATTATAAGGATGAATTATGCATTTTTATGAAGAGAAATAGATGTGCACCTTGAAATGATGAGATACCACATATGCTGCCATCCCTGTAGGATATGTGGAATGCTACCTGTACTAATTCTAACACCTAGCCACCAGTCACTAAAAAGCAGATAAGCTGTACAAGGTACCTCAGACTAATATATTTATTTATTCTAAATAAATACATAAATGTATTTTCTCTCACCTTAAGTCAGATCCAGCTTCCATTTCAGTTATGTCCTATGCTGGCAAAAAGTTGGTTCTCAATACCAACTCTTCACCTGGTAATAAAGAGGGTAAAATGTTGACCACATAAATCAGAGAGTGTTTTCTTCTTCCATTCTAGCTGTCAGTATTATGACTTGCCAGGCATATATGTGGAAGTTTATGCTCTGGTCATATGGACAATCTGAGGAAATTAACTTTACCATCTTCCTACAGAAGAAAGTTATTCTATTACCCAGGTTCTCAAACAATATGATGAAACAGGGAAATTCATTCTTGGAGTTTCTTCGATACATCATGTACCACAGTGCAAATTTTACAGGCTTCCCTCTTACACAAAAAAGCCTAATAAATAAAAACAGTATTTTTCTGACGAAAAAAAAAAAAAAAGAGATGGCCAGATCTAACAACAACAAATAACAGGAGTCTTTTCAGAAAAAGGGACAGATCAAAAGTACAGAATGACTATGCTAGCAGTCCTTATCCTTTTCTCTCTCCTTGGCTAGTACATCTACAGATCTGTCCCAAAAATTAGCCCTTAACATTCCCCTTTGGCAAAATATTTTTTCTGACTGTGTGTTAAAAGTGGTGGAGGAGGGTTAAAGATGGCACTGAATACAAAAACCTCCTCCCAGGAAAGTTCCTCTCCACACTTAAACCAAACAGAAAGTTTTCTCAGATTCTTCAGTCTTTAGATAGCCAGGGAGTCATAGAGCCAGTACTTTTATGTCAAAGGGGCAAAGTTTTCTACTTCAGAATGTTTCTAGTAGCAAAGAAAGAGGCCTGTTGGAGACCAGTACTAGAGCTTTCATTTCAAAATCTATACATGAAAGTTTTGAAGATCAAATTGTTAACCTTACAGAACTTGTAACATCTCATTCTTCTTGGTAACTCTAGACTTGAAAGATGCTTACTACCACATTCCCATAAGCACAGGCTTCACAAAATTTCTAAGGCTCTCTGTTTCTGGGTCACATTATCAGATCTCTGCTTTAACCTTTGATTTATCTACTGCTCCAAAGTTATTCACAAAATGTCTGCCTCCAATCATACCTTATTGCAGACTGAATGGCATTCACATCTTTACTTATTTAGATTACTTACTTTATCCGAATGCCAAGAGTCCTTAACATGCATCATGTTTCTTTTGACCAATCTGGGCTTCCAGATAAATACAGTAAAATCCTCTTTCATTCTGTCTCACAAGCTTATGTTTCTAGGATACCTTATGGAATGGATTCTTCTCTTTAAAATGCCTTTTTGACACAATACAAGGTGGATCTTTATCTGGAAATTTTCCCAAACTTCTACAATCAGTCTCAGACTTCTAGAAGATAATTTCTTAGAGTCCTCCGGTTCATGGCTTCTATGATTCCCATGATGTCTTTAGCCAGATTATACATGAGAAAAGTGCAGTACTTTCTGAAGAACACCTGGACACATCATTTGCATTCAATGGAATATCAAATTCCAGTTTTGAGCTTTATACAAAGGGAACTGAATTGGTGGAGATAACAAATTCAGCTTAACTCTGGATTCCCCTTCTTGCCTCAGACCCCAGTCCAATCTGCCAACACAGGCACATTAGATTTAGCTTGGGGGGAAGTTTCCAGAGGGGTAAAAGTGCAGGGCTCGTGGAATCATTTAGGCAGACCAAAGCATATCAGTTTAAAAGAGATGTTGGCTGTGATCCATGCCTTGAAATCTCTCCATCCCCTTTGGTTCCCTGGACCCCTTGAAGTAATTACAGACAATACCACAGTCATGTGGTACATAAGCAAGGAAGTATGGCTTGGGAGTTAGCTACTTAACATTCCCCAACCCTCCAGTATTTTACATTCCATCAGAGCAAAACTCAGTGGCAGACAAGCAAGCTAAGCAGATGCAGGTCATACCCACATGAGTGGAAGTTGAATAAGATGTGGGGAACTCCTCAAATAGATCTTTTTACCTCCTTTCAAAACAGACAACTAAAGAAGTTTTATTCCAGGGCTCCCTGCAAGCAAGTCCAGAAAACAGATGTATTTTCATTCCCTTGGAAGGGAATGTTACTTTATGCATTTCCACCCTGTCCACTGATATCCAAGGTAATTCTGAAGATTCAAAAAGATACATCAAACGTCATTGTGGTGACCCTCCCTTATGGCACAGGCAAAACTGGTTCTCCATTCTTATGGAATTGGTCAAGGGCAATTACCACAGGCTTCCTCACAGACTGGATCCATCCACTCACACAAGACAGGGAGGGGGAGTTTTATACATCCCAGTAACAATCAACTTCAACTGACTGCCTAGATGATTCAGTTTTAATACCTTTTAGGCACTTGTTTTATGAGGATATGCAGCAGGTACAAAAGGAAGCAATAAAGCCTGTTACTAGAAAAATCCTTTATTGGTTAGTGGAAGCAATTTTCTAGCTCCTGCCTAACCAATATCATGGCCTGTTCTACAATTTTGTACCCTCTGGTTCTCAATTATTTGTATGAGTTACTTTCCCTGGCCTTACTTACTCCTCTATAAAGGTTAATCTTTTGGCCATTTCAGCATATCTGCCCATGGATCTTCCTACTTCTTCTCTGTTTGTGATAAAACAGTTTCTGAAAGGATGTTTTACACTTGAGACCTCTTCATGAACAGGTTGCTCCTACTTTGTATCTCAAATGTATACTGGAGAACTTGATTATAATACCGTTTGAACTTAAGATGATTTAAGGTATTGACTTGAGAAACTATGCTCATCATTCCTCTAACATCTGCAAGAAGAGTGTCTGAGTTGCAAGCTCTCATAGTGGATGAACACTATCTGATTTTCCAAAGGGACATGGTCTTTTTATGAACAAACCCATCATTCATACCAGTAGTGGTTTCATAGTTTACTTTGAATCAAGGCATCAGTCTCCCAGCTTTCTACCCAGAAGATTAAAACCAGGGATAAAAGATTCTTCATACTCTGGACATGCTTAGGCAGCTCAGGCGCCATCTTGATAGAACTAAGCCCTTTAGAAAAGCTGACCAGCTATTTATTTCTTATCAGAGGGCAAAACAGTGACATCCTGTGTCTAAACAGACAATAATCCAGTTGGTTGTCCTCAGTTATTATTCTTTGTTATTCATACCATGGCAAATCCATTTCAGGAAGTATAAAGGCACATTCTGCAAGAGCATTGTGTTCCTTGATGGCATACTGGAAAGGGGTGGTCTCTAGAAGCATTCTAGATACAGCTACAATGTCCTTTGTACATACTTTTACAAAGCATTATAAACTAAATTCCTTTTCTAGGTCCTGCTCAAATTTTGCTTGGACCATTCGCCAGGAGCTGCTAGATCTTTCTCCTCATAGGTTGAATAAGCTTTGGTAATCAGCCCATATATCCTTAGGGCTACTTCAGCAGTGGGATGATTTACATAGAATTGTTATGTAATTTGCACCTACCCATAACAGTAGATGTTCAAATTTCTCATTGCTGCTTTAGTCTTGCCCACTCACCCTTCAACCTCCTACTCTTCTATGTAGTTGCTATTGGGATATAAAGTAGGATCATGTTTGTTTCTATTCTATATGTTATTGTGATTGTTATTATTGGTTGATTCATTCAGGACTGTACGCTGTTCTCTCATTGTATGGGCAAAAAGTCCAGCCAGTCAGCGGTAACAGTGAAGGTAGTGAAGGTGTGAAAGTGTGTGTGTGTGTGTGTGTGTGTGTGTGTGTGTGTGTGTGTGTGTGTGTGTGTGTGTGTGTGTGTGTGTGTGTGTGTGTGTGTAAGTACCCCATTGGGGTTCTTTATTACTATTTCTTACATTATTCAGTGGGTTACATGTCATCCAAGAAAGGAAAATGTCAGTGTGGGAGACAGATTCCCCATAAAGACTGCCAAAATAGGAGCCTGTTTTGCTTAAGTGCATCTTACAGCCATACTCAGTGTTCCAGATGTGAGGCCTTTGTATCCAAGACCTTGCATAGCCTCCTTTCTTCACTTTCTATTTACCTTGAGAACCATTGCCTCAAGCTTGTGGCCCAGGTTACCATGGCAGAATCTGCTCGCCCTAAGGTACAGCTGCCATGTAAAAAGAAGACCAAGGAGTCTAGGCCTGAGTCTACTGCTGTCCAATCTCCACTGGATGTCTGACTTGAGGTCTGTGAGAACCCAGAGGATAGCGTGGCTTTACCTTTGGTTTCTTCTGCCACAACCTTCTCAGAGGCAGGCACGCAACCTGCTTCTCACACATCTTCAGAGGCCTTGCAAATTCTGCCACAGACATTGAAGGGGAACCACAGCTGGTTATTTTCGAGAGCCCCAGCGGCATTTCTCAGATCCTTGTCAGGAAAGAGGTGCCAGGTACCATAAAACAATCCAAGCAGGGTCTGAACCTCCATGTTTTGTCATAATGGATGCCACAGTGAAGAAAAGGCAGAAAACTAAGCATATAGTGTTAACTTCCAGGAATCCACAATAGGAATAGCAAGACTTCGCTCAAGGTGTGTTCAGTGCCTTGATGGCATTGAAGTCTCCTCAGGGGGTTTCTGTTCCTGCACCTCCTTGGTCATCTATCCCTAACAGGAACAGAGACCCAGAGTTTTTGGACAAGGATTCTGATTCTGAGGCTGACTCTTTAGCCTATTCCTGTCAGTTGCCTTCACCTTTAAACTATGGCTTTGTGGAGGAACAATCTTTCAGTTCTGATTTTCCTTTGGAGGAGTTTTTCTTTGGTGACACGTTTCTGTGTATGTTGGCAGATTTCAAATGGGATTGCTCCCAAGTATCGGACGTCTAGAAGAGGTATTATTAGTTGCTTCAAATGGACTCTCCTAAGCCTTCTGCTGTCCCTCCTGTGTTTTCTGCACTATTGGATACTTTTTCTGATGCTTCCCATTCACTGGATTTTCAGTTTCCAGCTCCTAAGAAACCTGACAGGTTTTATGAGGTGCCAGATGCCTGCAAATTCTTGTACAAGTGCCCTTCCTCTGATCCTGCAGTGATTTCTGTATCTACTGACAAGTCTTCTAGGCTGTTGCCTTCTTTCAAGCTCCTTCCTTTGGATATGTCCAGTCGGAATTTCCCTGTAAAGGAATGTAAATAAATAAATAATAAGGACAGTAGAGCCATAGAAAGGATTGGTTAAAAGGTATACACTTTGGTTTCTTTAATCTTCAGGGCCATCAGTTACCAGACTCATGTAACACAGCACATCCTGTCTGTTCTTTCCCAGATTGGGAGGATTGTGTATGACATGCCTAACTCTGATGTTAAGGCCTCACTTCTCTCTTTTCTTAGTTCCACTTCTCCGATCCATCACTCTATCAAATGCAACTATGATGCAGCAGATGCATTTTTCAGGGCTGCTGCCTCTGGCTCTGTGATGAGATGCTATTCTTGGCTTTGCCTTCAGGACTTGCTAGATGATATCAAAACAAAACTTCTGGATGCTCCCTTGGATAACCAGAATTTGTTTAGTACTGCTGTGACTGCCTTTTCAAGACCTTACAGGATCAAGTTAAGGTCATGAAAGATTTGAAGCAGATTTTGTCTAACCTATTCCCAGGTTTCAGAGGAATGATTGCAATAAGACTGTTTTTTTTTTTTTATTTTATTTTTTTTTTTTTGCATAGACTGCCTAGATAGTCTTTCAAAGGTAAGAAGACTCCCATACATGTTTTTTTCTGATAAGCCTACTCAAATGCCCATGTCACAGAAGCAGTACTTTCATGACAAATCTGCAGCCATTTGACTGTCTGCTCTCTCTCCCTGTTAGCCAGGTTCCCTTGTCCCCCAGGCTTTCCTTTCTCTCCAGATATGGCAGGTGATTACCACAGATACTTGCGTTCTCTCCAGTATCCAGCAGGGTTACTTTGTGACCTGGAAAAAAACTTCCCTCTTTTTCTGGTATTTCCCAAATCTCTGAAAAACTGCTTCATTTTCCAGGAGTGTTTCAGGGTCTGGTGGGTCAGGATAGCATTCAACTAGGGGTCTGCAGACAGAGAGTGGTCTTGGTTTTTATTCCAGGATGTTTCTCATCCCTAGAAAGGAGGGTTCTTGGAGACCTGCCCTAGATTTTTCCATGAATTGTGCCTTACTTCCAAATCTCTCTTCAGATATTCTGTTTCTTCTGTTGCTCCCCGTGGCCTTTCTGGTTTCTTTGGACCTGAAGGACGCTTACCTTCACATCCCTAGTCCACCCTCTAGTCAGGAAATAGTTGCATTTCTGTTTGTTACTCTCATTTTCAATTTTGTGCTTTGCCCTTTGGGCTTTCACCAGCCCCAAGGGTGTTCACCAAATGTCTAGCCCCTGTAGTCATCTTTTGCAGGCTTCAGGGCATTCACATATTTCCTTTTTTGGATGATCTCTTGCTTCAGGCACCATCCCATTCCAACCTGGTGCAGGATCTTCATTTTACCCAGCTTCTTTTGCACAGCCTGTGGTTGATGGTCACTCTTCAAAAGTCAGTGTTGACTCCATCATAGGACCATGTTTTCCTAGGCTGCAGGATTCAGACTGTTCCAATGCTGACAGTTCCTCCTGCCTCCAAGGTATTGTCCCTCAAAAATTATTTCCTGTCCTTGCTCCCCCGTACTCTCTTTCAGCCAGGGAGTTTCTCTGGGCTCTGGGGTTCATGGCCTCCACTATACCCATACTTCCATGAATCGGGTTTCATATGAGGAAGTTTCAGTGGTACCTAAAATTAGTCTGGCTTCAGCACAGCAGAGCCTTATGAATGCATGCTTCACAGGGATTTATTTTTGGACATAGTTCTTCAGTGGGGTATTCGTCAAGTAGATCTTTTTGCCTCCCCTCTGAACAGGCAACCCCCTCAGTTGTTTCAAATTCCCAAGTCCTTTGGCTGCAAAGGTGAACGCCAGGTCTTTTTCTTGGAAAGGAATGTTCCTGTATGCCTTTCCTCCCCTTCCTCTTCTTCCAGGGGTCCTTCACAAAATTGAGAAGGACTCTACAAAAATGTTGTTGGTGACTCCCTTTTGGCCCAGACAGCAGTGGTTCCCCCTCTTATTCCAGCTGACCAGTGGTGATAATCACACATTACCTCATCGCATGGATCTTCTCTCACAGGACAAAGGTACCTCCCTTTGTCCTCATCTGTCCACTTTTTAATTGATGCTTTGGGTGATAGGGCCAGGAAATCCAATAACAGAAAATCATATATGTCCAAATGGAAGAGATTTGCTGTTTGCTGTATTCAACATCACCAAGACCCCTTTACAGTGGGGTTCCCTTTAGTTCTTTCATACCTGTGTGAACTACTGTATATTGGCTTGGCATATTCTTCAGTGAAAGCCCATTTGACAGCCATTTCTGCCAGTCTGCCACTTACTTCTCCTTTGGCCTCTAGATTTGAGGTCAAGCAGTCCCTTAAAGGTGTCCTTCATATCAGACCCCCCAAAAAAGCCCATTCCTCCTTCTTGGTTTCTTAAATTTGTCCTTAAAAAGCTTACTCAGGCTCCTTTTGAACCTGCTGCTTTTTCTTCTTCTTTACAACATTGCACCTGGAAGCCTGTTTCATTGGTTGCTTTAACCTCTACCAGAAGAATATTTGAGCTACAGGCCTTGGTGGTTGTCCTTCCTGTTTTGTTTTTCATACAGAGAGGGTGTCTGTTCATACGAATCCTTCTTTTTTGTCCGGTGTGATTAATGAGCTGTCCCTTAATCAGTTTATCCAGCTTCCTCCTTTTTTTTCCCTTTTCTGCAATCTGCTAGCGGGAACATTCTGCATACTTTGGATTGGCATTGTCAGCTGAGATATTATTTAGATAAAACTAAAGCATTTTGTAAATCTGATCAGCTTTTTTTTCTTTTCATATCAGGACATTGGGTTTGGCAGTTTGTAAGCAAACCATCTCCTCATGGATTTTCAAGGACATTTCTTTTTGTTATTTTTTCGTAGTAAACAATTGATGTGAAGTAGTTAACTTCATTTTATCTGCAACCTGTGGGTATTCAGATCCATATCCGAGCCAAGCCGGCAACTTATTTTCTAGCATCTGTCCAAGCTCCTCCCCTACCCATAATGCACTACCATCTCCTGCCTTCCCCCAGATCTTGTTTGCTGCGCCATAGTGAGCATCGTGGTCTCCTTTGCTTTGAGCTCAGGGATAAGTAAGTTGGGATTGTTCTTCCTATTTAGTGTGTCTGTGATCGTTCGTGTATCCTACCTCCCCCATTAGTATAACGCTTTGTTCGTTGGTTCAAAAAAAAAAGTTTTTTTGTCTTGTCAGTTGCTGTTAGGCTCACTTTCCCTCAGTGTGTGTGTGTGTGTTGTATTCTTTCTGTAGGGAGTGGCATTCAGTTTTGGAGTATGGCTGATCAGCCTAAATCAGTCTTCAAAAAATGCACAGAGTGTGGCCACAAGCTCTCACCGACTGATGGTCACACTCTATGCATAATTTGTTTGGGAGTGCCCCATTTATCTATCCACTGTGCTATCTGTGCGGGTTTTAACCCAAGAGCCCTCAGGGATAGAAATGCCAAATTGGTCGCCAAGGGTCTTATCCCTGCTTCTATGCTGGATTCTGCTACAGCCTCGGTCTCCGGTACTCCCACCCAGACAGGGACTCAAACTCCTGCTTCTTCCGGTGCTGGGGCAGACAAGCAAAAAGAAAAAGACAGAGACAAGGACAGAGAAAGGTGCAGGGAGGATAAAGAAAGGAGGAGGGATAGGCCTCGCAAGAGATCCCCGGACAGGGAGCCTTTCCTTAGCCCTCCTTCTAAGGCTTCGAGGCCAGTTTCTCCACAACTCCGATCACCCTGTTTCTCGCTGGAGCCGCTGGAATCTTCGGATCCGAGGCCTTCCTCACCCTTACTGCACAGACCAGCCAGATCCAAGTCTGTTGCTTCTTTGCGATCGACTCGGAGCCTATTGGACTTAGACATGGACAGGATGATGTGGAGATTTCTTCAGGCCCAAATACAGATGGGAGTCTTGCCAGGCCCCTCTCCTCTATAGGGGGGACCTCCATGCCCTTTTTCCACCCCATCTCTCCTTCCCCGATCCGGGCGACTGCTTTGGGGTTTTTGGATCTGAGACTCTTTGGAGCTGGTAGCTCAGTGCCTACAGTTCCCCCAACCTCGACTACGGCTGTTACCTTGATTTCCACGGATCCGGCTAGTTCAGATCCAGGTGACTCTTGGAGCTGTGGACAGGGAGTCGGACCCGAGAGAATGGATTCTACTTCGGCTCTGGCTTGTTCGGATCCGAACCATTCCCTTGGACCTCAAGCTACCCTCGCTTCGGCTCCAATCCCTGCTTCGGACCTGGGGAGGGCTTCTTCCTTGCTGGGTGCCAAGGAGGTACGCTCTCCATCGGCGTTCAAAGTGGTGGAGAGGGTTCTCTCCCAGGGATTGAGACCCCAGCCCATCTCCTTGGGTTCCAGCCAGACCCCGCTGCATTTGGCATCGACTCCCTTTATCCTGTCTCAAGGACAGCCCGTGCCAGAGGACCCCCAGGTTTTTCCCTCTGAGGAACCCCCTGCGGCACACGAGTCCTCTTCGGAGTGTCCCTCTGAAGAGGGCAACTGTAAGGGCAAGTGCAAAAGGAGGCACTTGGACTCTCCTGAGTCCCTCACTATGACACAGACTTAGAGGAAGGAGAAGGTTCCTCCAGGTCTCCTCCCGAAGATATCTCCTTCAGAGTCATCATGGAGATTCTCTGCCAGAGGGGGAGGTTGGTCAGCCCCAAAACCTCCTACGGATGAGTCATGTTCCTGGAGGCCTTTGGCACAGGCCCATCTCCTTCCTGGGTGTCCCCGCCAGTGGACCCCTTGGTGGACCTTATCACCACGTGGGCATAGAAGGAGCCTGACACCATAGAGCCCATCCCCAAATGCCCTGACAAGATCCTGTCTCCTCCCACCGACAGACAACCGTGGTCTAAAGGAGCCCCCATTGACACTATGGTGGTCGCAGCAGCCACCAAGAAGGAACTAGCACAGGAGAGTTCCTCAGTCCACCCGCCGGACAAGGAGTCCAGGTCAGTGGATAGGTTTGGGAAGCGTGTTTATTCATCAGTGACTTTTTCCATCTGTGCGCTGAACTATTTGGCACATGTTATCCGGCTTCAACGAGACCTTGTCTCAGAATTCGCTGAGTCTCCCCTAGAGTCCTTATCGCAGCAGGACAAACAACTGTTCTCCACGAAAATCTCAACTCTGAAGTCAGTATCGAACACGTCCATGTGTCTCCTTTCCACGCTACTGAAGGAGCGGCTAGGGTGGCTGAGACAGGCGTAGCCATGAGGCGTCACACCTGGCTCAGGTTGTGTCAGTTTGCAGACCCTTTCAAGGTGTGATTTATTAATGCCCCCTATGATGGTTCCTCCCTTTCCGGAAAGAAAGTACGTGACACTCTTGTCCAAAGCGAAAAAGAAGGGAAGACTTTGTCTGCCATCGGGACCCGCTTCTCTAACCCTCAGCGGTCCTTTTCTAGGAATCAAAGAGGGCAAAAGATGATGTGGTTCCGGAAATCTCAGTTTTCCCGAGAGTCTCAGGACAACTATTCCCCCAGAGGCAGAGGGGGACAGGATTGATGCCAACCCAGAGGTAGAGGGGGTCCTAGGAATTTTGGGTCTAGAGAACCTTTTTCTGACAGGCCCACCCAACAGCCCTGAGGGGTTGCCCGACTGTCTGGAAGCAGTCGGGGGGAGATTGTCCCTGCACCCAGCGGCATGGGACTCCATAACTGCAGATCGTTGGGTGCTACAAATAATATTCAGAGGCTACACTATCCCATTTGTTGCCCCGTCGGGGCCTACAAGACACCTCCCGGATGTTCCAACCACTCACAGGGAGGCCGCAGCTTTAGAGGTTTTAAAGCTACTTCAAAAATGAGCCATCGAACCGGTCCCCTTCGGCCAGTCCAGATTAGGTGTTTACTCCAGGTTCTTTTTAGTGCCAAAAAAGACGGGGGACCTCAGGCCCATCTTGGACATGTTAACCTTGAACCTGTCTGTTGCCAAACAAAAGTTCCGGATGGTCACCTTACAGTCCATTCTACCTTATCTCCGAGAGTGTGACTGGATGTGCTCGTTAGACCTCCAGGTTGCCTACTACCATATCAAAGTTCACAGAAGCTCCAGGAGGTTTCTTTGCTTCCAGCTGGGAGCCAGTCACTTCCAGTTCAGAGCTCTACCCTTCAGTCTCACCACAGCCCCCAGGGTGTTCACCAAGGTAATGGCAGTCATAGCAGCTCACCTGAGGCTTCAGGGAATTCAGGTCTTTCCATACCTAGACGACTGGCTCTTCGCTGCGTCCACCAAGCGTCTTCTGTGTCTAGCCCGAGACTACTTTCTTCTCTTGGCAGATCGATTGGGGATTACAATCAATGTTCACAAATACCAATTGCAACCAGTACAAGTTCTAGACTTCATCGGGGCATGGCTAGACACTTTGCAGCTAAAAGTTTTCTTAACACCAGAAAGGATCTTACATCTCCGGTGTCACATAGCTCAAATAGTGAACCTCAAATTTCCAAAGGCGAGCGATGTTATCCGGGCTCTGGGCTCCATGGCTGCCTCTATATCTATTCTTCCTTGCACACGCCTTCATATGCGGGTTCTTCAATGGACTCTGGCAGTCCAATGGTCTTGGCTAGACCTGCCCATGGAGTTTCCGATCAGGATCAGTCACACCTGCAGGATGTCCCTCCTTTGGTGGGTAAGTTCACCGGAGGGTGCAGCGTGACGCCCCTTCGTGTCATCCCCAGTCCAAGCCATAGTGACCATGGACGCCTCCCAACTCAGATGGGGGGGGCACTGTTTGGGAAGGACAGTCCAAGGCATGTGGTCCCAGACAGAGACCAAGTTGCACATAAATGTTCTAGAGATGAGGGCAGTGCTTTTAGCGTTGAAAGCCTTTCATACTATCCTCCCTCTCGGAATGATTGCAATTCAGTCAGACAACATGTCCGTTGTCTGGTGTGTCAACAAGCAAGGGGGAACCAGATCCTATCCCCTGTGTCGCAAAGCCATGAGAGTGTGGGAGTGAGCGACTTCCACCGGTCGGTTTCTGATTGCAACGCACATCCTGGGACACTCCAACATTTTAGCGGACAGATTGAGTCAGGCTATTTTGATGTCGTATGAGTGGTCTCTGAAACAGTCAGTAGCTGAGGAGATATTCCTTGCATGGGGACAGCCTTGCTGCGATCTCTTTGCATCTCCTTCCAACATGAAGTGCAGCGAGTTCTTTGCTCTGATTCCCTCCCCAGGGGATGTCCCCAGAGATGCTGTAGTCCATGCTTGGCCCACCGGGCTTCTGTATGCTTACCCTCCGTTACCACTCATTCTGAAGTTTCTTCAGAAAGCTTGCTGACTGGGGTGCAAAGTGATCTTTATTGCCCAATTCTGGCCTTGCCAAGTTTGGTTTCCCTTCCTTTGGTCTCATCTTCTAGCTCCTCCATGGATTCTGGATCCCTGCCCAGATCTAATCTCTCATCCTTCGGGTGCCTGCCCAACCTGAACAGCCTCAAGCTGACAGCTTGGTTGCTCCAGTTCCATTGATTGCCAGGACTCCTGGTCTTTCATCCCCTATAAAATCTATACTAGTGGCCTCTCTTAAAGCTTCCACTAGGAAAGTTTATTGCAGTAAATGGAAGTGTTTCTCCATTTGGGCCTCTCACAGGAACCTGGATCCTTTTACAGCCCCTGTCCGTTGGTGTTAGATTTTTTGACTAGTATCTTTCAGCAAGGAGCTAGCTTCTCCACGGTGAAAGTACAGTTGGCAGCCATTTCTAATTTTCATGTTGGAGAAGATAACATCGCCTTAGCTTCTTCTAGGCTGTGTAAGACTTTTCTTAGAGGCACTTTTCTTCTGCGTCCTCCTGTCAAAGATTCGGTGCCTCCTTGGGACCTTTGGTGGCTCCCCCCTTTGAACCTGCAGCTTCAATGGATCTAAAATTTTTGTCTTGGAAGACAGCCTTTCTAGTGGCCATTATTTCAGCCAGGAGGGTTTCTGAGCTTCAGGCTTTGTCTGCTGTGCCTCCTTATTTGGCCTTCCATAAGGATAGGGTATCTTTCCATACAAATCCTTCATTCTTACCCAAAGTGGCATCTGAATCAAACATAAACCAGTCTATTAATCTACCCATTTTCTTTCCCAATTTCCAAAACAAGGGTGAATATAAACTTCACTTGTTAGATGTTCATAGACAACTTTGTTTCTATCTTCATAGAATAAAGTCATTCCGCAAGTCCAACCAATTGTTCGTTTCCTTTTTTCCAAACCTTTTTTGGGAAAGGCCATTTCCAAGGTTTCCTTAGCTAGATGGATCACTCTTTGCATTTCGTATGTTTACAAAGCAAAAGTTTTATCTCCTCCTGGTATAATTAAAGCTCACTGTACCAGGTCCATGGCAACTTCTGCTGCCTTTTGGTCTAGGGTTTCTTTGGATGACATTTGCGCAGCCGCAACTTGGGCAAATCCACATACCTTCATTTCTCATTATAAATTAGATCTGATTTCCAGAGGAAGAGCATCCTTTGGCTCTGTGGTGCTCAGGAATATCCTTCCATGAGGGCCTCCCAGGATTTAAGTAGCTGGGGATTCTGTCCCACAGGTTGCAGATAAAATGAAGTTAACTACTTCAGATAAAGAAGTTATGTACTCAGCATAACTTTCCATCTGAGTAGTTATACTTCATTTTTCTGCAACCTTCCCTCCCTCCATCCCCCTGACCTTATCATATCCATAAGCATGTTGGGTTCTTTGGGCTGAGTTGCTAATGTGTATAGTTGCAGCAAACTCGATCTGAGGGAAGGCAGGAGATGGTAGTGCGTTATGGGTAGGGGGAGGAGCTCGGAACTTGGAGCAGATGCTAGAAAATAAGTTGCCGGCTTGGATCCGATATGGATCTGAATACCCACAGGTTGCAGAAAAATGAAGTATAACTACTCAGATGGAACGTTATGGTGAGTACATAACTTTTTTTCTCCTTCAGTGATGGCCCTATTCTACTAGAGCAGTGGCCTCTTCCCAGAGGTGATGAATACTGCAACAGTGATATGGAAGGACATAGTACACAGTTGTGTAAAATCTTACCATAACATTAGATGTCGTTATTTTCACTGTTGCAGTATTCACTCCCTCCCTCTCGTCCCCTTTTCTCTTCCTTTTCCATGCGTGATATTTTTAGTACTGGCTGAGAAGTTCCTCTTCTTCTCTTCCTTAATCCCTTTTCTCTGATGGACATGACCTCCTTTCCACCAGGTGTCTTAGTTCTGCTAGGGCAGCTCGGTTCTGGGTTGGGAGTGTACATACGTCATCTTTATACCTTACGCTTGCACAGGGAGCATATGTCTGACGTACAACTCTCCCTAGGTAATAAAGGCTATGGTACACTGACCTGATATTGGGCTATCCTTAGCAGGAAATCCCCAGAGGTGATGAATACTGCAACAGTGAAAAGGACATCTACTGTTATGGTAAGATTTTACCCAACTGTACTTTTCTTAGGCAAGAAACATCTTATGTAGCCTAAGGGCTACTACAGCAGTGAGGAATTCCAATTTGGCATTTTTGGTAAGGTTATAACTCCAGGTCTCAGACTTCTGAGGTCTTGATCTGATTCAGTTCTGTGCTTCCTTCCACTCTGGTAACCCAGCAGTAAAATCATATAGGAGGGTTCGGTCCTGATGGAGAGATGAAAAGTCAGCAAGCAAAGGAGCGTAGTAGTGCTGAAATTAAATTCATCCCCAAGTCTTGGTGAGTACCTTCACGAGGTGGACCCTGTTTTTCACAAAATCTCACCAAGGCGACACTGATATACAGACTGTATTTATATAGCATATATCATGGACAGAAGTAAATCAAAAATGGGGTCCTGATGGAGAGATGAAAAGTCAGCAAGCAAAGGAGCATAGTAGTGATGAAATTAAATTCATCCTCAAGTCTTGGTGAGTACTTTGCGAGGTGGACCCTGTTTTTCACAAAATCTCACCAAGGCGATACTGATATATAGACTGTATTTATATAGCATATATCATGGACAGAAGTAAATCAAAAATGAAAAAAGATAACTGGGAGCACACGACCCAGGATAAAAAGGTGCCCAATCCTGGTAGGCGCACTGGTGCCAGGAATGGAAAAAATGACAGTGTAGAATCCTCAAAATGCAGAAATATTCCTACAATGGGGCCAGGCCAGTCTCAGAAGGAGGATGGCCCCCCTGTTGTAGAAGGAAGCAGCAGTCCACAAAAAGGACAAAAATTGATTGGCCAAAAAAGAGCCATAAAGATGATACAGTGGACTATTGAGGATAAGAAAGAAATTATGTATTGTTATTATTATGCAAGAAGCCCAGAATTTCCAGATACAAGATATACAAAACGATTAAGAGAGAAATTAGAGGAAAGAAAAATACTTTTGCAGGAAAAACTGTCAGAAGCTTCAGAATAAAATTTGCGTTCATTAATAGAACAGATTTTTGAAAAACAGTATACAGATCAAGAAACTTTGATCTCTTTGGAAAAAGAAGCCTTTGAGGAAGTGGGAAAATATAAACAACAAAACTTAGAGATATCTGAAAAAGCTAAAAAAGAGATATGGACATGGGAAAGAAAGAGAGATTTGATATGGTGCAATATTTATGCAAAGGAGAAAGCTAAGTTAACTAATATAGAGAAGGCAGTCTCAAAAGTATTCAAAGAGAAATATAGGCAAAGGCATCCAGATATGGAAAATTTCACAATAAAAAGATTAATAACACAAAAACATAATGTAGAAAAGATGATTAGTAAAGTAAAGGTTAAAAGAAATAGAAGCTGAAGTTATGGAGTGCCTGCAAAGTGAAGGATTTAATGTAGAAGGTCTAAGACAGACTACATCACAGTATGCTGGAGTATGTCCCCAGAATAAGGAAAAGCAAGAAGATCAGGAGACATGTGAAGACGAAATATGGACAGGGGAAAGGAAAAGAGAATTAATATGGTGTAATATTTATGCAAAGGAGAAAGCAAAATTAATTAATACAAAAAGAGCAGCACCAAAGATATTTGAAGAAAAATATAGGCAAAGGAATCCGGATATGGAAAACTTTACAATACAAAAAATAAGAAGACTAAGAGGAAAAGTAGAAAAAGAGATGAGTGATGGAGAAGTCAAAGAAGTAGAAATTGAAGTAATGGAACAGCTGCAAAGAGAAGGATTCAGTGTAGAAAATCAAATGCAGAAAGCACCACAACAGGATAGAGCAATGGATATCCAAATTAAGGGGAAACCAGTGGAACAGGAAGTAACTGGTCAGGTGCCATATCAAGATATTTTGGAGCCTTCCACAAGAAACCAGTATAAACATTCATTTGAAGCTAGACAGCAAGGAAAGAAACGGGAAACTATGGAAACTCTGATGCAGTCAATGTTGAGGAGTGATAGGCCAGTGAGTTCCCATATGACAGAACAACAGAAGACACAGGATGAAATTGAAGAGAATGTGCCACAGGAAGATGCTATAGAGCTTTCTATAGAATGCCCAGAGGAAATGGAAAACAAGGGATGTGCCCTCAGTATGGAAGAAAAGGAGATAAGAGAAGAGTTGCTTGATTTAATAGACAAAGATAGCTATATCAAGATAAATGAGAGAAATAGACTACAGAAGGTTAATAAAACCCCAAAAGTCAGAAGCTTGATAAAACAAATGAACACAGTAATTACCACAGTCCATAGAGACCCATGCAATATAACAGAAGTAAACAGAATATATTACTGTGCTGCTTAATTAATAACTGATAAAGTTCTACCACAGGAACATAGGGTAGGGAGGGAAAAGGGGGCAACAGCGAATAGCATCATGGAAATATTGAATAGAGAAAACTATAAAGCAGCTAAGACAAGAAGTATCATTGTTAGAATATTATAGAAGAGGGAACAGATCAATGAAAATATTAAGAAAGATAGATGTGATAAAAGCAATGTGTGGTATTAGAACAGACCAGGATCTATTATGCACTATTGGAGATAACAAACTAAAAATTACAAAACAGGCGGAAAGACTTAGAAGATACAAAGATAAATATAAGGGAAAAACACAGAATAAACAAATTATTGATGACCCAAAAAGTTTTATAGAGAACTGGGAAATAAGGAAAAAGGAATAGATAGACCACCAAAAAAAGAGGAAGTAGATACATTTTGGAGAAGTATCTATGACGATCCTGTGGAACATAACAAAGATGCTAAATGGGTAGAAGAAGTAAAAGAGAGAATAAGAAGTTTAAAAGTACAGGATATGAAATGGGATGAAATAGCAACTCGAGAGATTGAAATAAAGATGAGAAAAGCCTCTAACTGGAAAACCCTAGGCCCAGATGCAGTACCTAACTTTTGGCTTAAAGTATAAACTTCTTTGCACGATGATTTAGCCATGAGTAAGAACTGTTTATACATGCACCCTGAACACACACCGCACTGGTTAACAACAGGAAAAACAATGCCCTTACTTAAGAGTGAACCTGCAAGCTACCCTAAAATTTATAGACCAATAACTTGTCTTCTGACAACATACAAACTATACATGGGAATCAGCAGCTGACCGAGTTTATAGTCATTTAGAAGAAAACTCAATTATGGCAGTAGAACAAAAGGGCAATAAAAGAAAGCCATATGGAACAAAGGACCATTTGTTGTTAAACAAAGTTATAATGGAGAATTGTAAGAAGGGGAAGAACCTAAGTGTGGCATGGATTGACTGCAAAAAAAGCATTTGATAGTATCCCACATTTGTGGATAAAAGAGTGCTTAAAAATGTATAAGATACACCCTATACTGACTGATTACATTACAGTAATCATGAAACAGTGGCAGACTACTTTGCAATTAAGCCATGATAAAGGACAGATTATTATCCCAGGGATAAAAATTCAAAGGGGGATATTCCAGGGGGACTCTCTGTCACCCTTGTTATTCTGCCTTGCCATTAACCCATTAAGCTGCTTACTTAACAGCCTAGGCCATGGCTACAATTTGGCTTCTAGAAAACAAAGTCTAATGACTTCTCATCTTCTCTTTGTTGATGATTTAAAAGTGTATAGCTCATCAGATGAGGAACTGAAAGCACAGCTGCAGGTTGTCAAAACCTTTTCAGATGATATCGGAATGTCATTCTGTCTTGATAAATGTGCAAAAGCATCCTTTAAAAAAGGAGAATTGCAGCACCAGGAAAACATCAGTTTGGGGCAAGAATGTAATATAAAAGAACTTGAGCAAGAGGGGGTGTATAAATACTTGGGAATTGATGAAGGATCCACAATAAAACATGAACAAATGCGAATAAGGCTTAGTAAGGAGTACTTTAGAAGACTTAAATTAATCCTGAAAACAGCACTGACACCTAGGAACAAGATCCAAGCTATAAATCAGTTTGCTCTTCCTGTCCTAACTTATAGTTTTGGAGTGATTGACTGGCCCCAAATAGTGTTGGATAGATTGGATATCAAAACAAGAAGGTTACTTCATGCTCACCAAATGATTTATAAAAATCAGTGTATACCAAGATTATATATCCCCCGTTCTGAAGGAGGGATGGGCCTCCTTGAAACTGATTACATGTATAGATCTGCAATTGTGGGACTCCACACATATCTATTGACCTCACAAGATCCAAATGTGGTGGAAGTTTTGAAACATGAGGAGAATAAATCTAAGATGACATCTGTACTTAATTTAGCAGAAGCATATCGACATCAAGCAGGAATGGAAATCAAACCAGAAGTGGATAAAAACCAGGCAGCAACTGAATGTGCTAAAAAAGAAAAGAAAGAATATAAGGTGAAGGATCAGATGAGAAGGCAAGAAATGTGGAAAAAACAATTGCAAGTATAAAAAACTTCTGGAAGAGCCTCATGTTGATCAAGAACTAACACAGGAATGGTTAAGGAGAGGTCAAATTTACATCAAGAAATGAAAGGTTAATATTGGCAGCCCAAGATAGTGGGCTGTGTACACGCTGGTTT